>NC_056745.1:1159746753-1159981753 GCF_019279795.1 Protopterus annectens
GCAGTAATTTTAAACATGCAAGCAAAAATCCAATTGTTTTGCCATGCTCTGAGGTAAGAAATAACACACTTTAAAATGTTATCAGCAGTAAATATTTATGTTAAACACTTGGTGGCAAATGTATGAAAGGTTTGCAGACAAACATCACTGATTGTTGTTATGGAAGGATAGTAGCCTTCTTTGGGTTTCAAGCCTAGAACCTCTAGCATACCTTGCTGGCATCATTTGCTGCTGTCCAATAACAGCCTTTGGAAAGATAGGTATTGAGTCTTCCCTTAAGCACTTTAACCCTTCAGCTAGGAAACCCCCAGCTGGTGATTAAGGTCAAATTACAAACAAATACACACACACACACACACACACACACACACACACACACACACACACACACACACACACACACACACACACACACACACACACACACACACACACACACACACACACACACACACACACACACACACACACACACACACACAAAACAAAGCAAAAATGGGAAAAAAATTTAGAACCTTAGAAGAAGCAAACATTAAACAGAAATATAAAGCAAATTAGGTTGAAACCTGCTATTAAAACTAGAACGTCAGTGAGAAAGCAATGTGTTTGCCAGTGGAATAACATGCAATTCATTTTTTTGCAAGGAAAACTACAGATAATAGCTTGCTAAACAACCTTTTCTATTCTCATTAAACAGATTTTGACTAAAATACCTTCAGGGGCTGAGTGAGGTAGCAGTTTATGCCTGAAAACCCGGGATCACAAACACATTGCTCTTTCAGGCAATCTCCATGGCCTCCACAGTTGTCTGGACAGCTGGGTCCAATATAAAAGTTATCAATAGCCCAGTGGATGTCAGAATACATCTGATAGAACCTGAAACGGACAGGGCTGCAGTAAAAGAAATAAAGTTAGATTACAATTAGACATATTTGCTTTTTCTCTGTTTTTATTTAAAGAACTTCATAATCACAGCAGTATAAAACAATTGTGATTTTTAATTTTTGTCCACCAAGTTCTAGACAAATCCAGAAGACTTATTTTGTTGATTTTAATAAAAAAGAACATCAAGGTAAGTGCACACAGTAACAATTCTATATTTGTAGGCTATAGTCATGATGACTGCAACAAATGCACACTTTTAAGACCATGCTTAGCTTTCAATATTTTTCAGACTGGGCCATGGCAATATAGGAAGGCAGTTAAAAATGATGGAGAAAGGTCTAACTAAAATACATGTATAAGGTGTCATATCTACTTTGCCCACCCATGTTAAGTTCTGGTGTCACACTGGGCTGCCAACAACAGAAAAAAAACAGCTTCATCAGCAGATTTGGACAAGCCAAGACCTTTGTAGTTATAGCAATGTGAGATATGAGTCAGTTTAAATTGATGGTGTAACACGGAGGGACTCTGGCTGACCAAGTTCACCGACTATTGCATTCTGGGAGCCATTATTAACTCCCCATGTGATGTAGACATCCTACAGAAAGGCCTCACTGAGACCAACGACTGGTGTTGAAACCATAGCCTTAAGCTTAATGTAAAAAAGTGCACTGTCATTCCCTTTGGGAAAAACTCAGTTCCCACTAATTACCACATTGATGGTAGCCCACTGAACTCTGAAGGCATTATAAGAGATCTGGGGACACAGGTTAACAGCAACCTCTCCTTCAACCACCACATTGCCACTGTGGTCAGAAAGTCCTTCTATGTAGCACATCTCATTACCAAGGGTTTTGCATCCAGGAAGAAAGAGGCCATTATCTCTCTCTACTCTTCCCTCATTAGACCAGTCATCAAGTATAATATCCCATTTGGCATGTACTTCACTAAACACCTGCAACAGCTGGAAAGGCCACAAAAGTACCTCACGAAAAGGATACTAGGCCTTAAACACATGCCCTACATGGACAGACTTAAAAAACTCCTGCTTTTCTCTGTCTCATATCGTCTATTAAGAGGCAATCTCTGCTTGACTTAAAAAGCCATGTCTGACCCAGCCCTGTTAGAAATGTTACATCTAAAGAAATCCCAATCCCTCCGTATCACACACTCCAGAGACATCAACCTCATTAGCACAATCAACAGAACAATCTGGAGGGACAGGTTCATAACCCAGAGACTGCCCATGCTCTGCAATAGACTTCCCATACATGTCAAGCAGAGCACCTCACTGGCCTTCTTCAAGACAAATCTTGATGAGTGGATTGGAAATAGAAAATTCACCCTGGGGATCACTCCAGTGGCTCTACTTGACAGATACACTGGGGACTAAGGTTGGGTGGCATGATGCCAGGGTAATCCTATGGGCTAGGCTTGTAAAGGTTCCAGGGCCATTAGCCTAGTGCACACCTATGAACCTATGAACATCTTTAACCTGAATGCTATATTAACACCTTCTAGAATTAAACCTCTAACTTACATCCTCTGGAATAACTATTGTGTGGGTGTTTGTAATAGAAGTATATGTATGACAGTGAGTATGTGTGTAATTTTTCATATGTATGTTTGTGTGTGCCTCTGTGAAGGAATAATACCATTATTACTGGGGGATGGTATATTCTCTCAAGCAGAAATGTAGCCAGAGAATTTAATTTTGTACTCACAGATGCTTACTGTTACACCCCCCTCCAGATCTACCGCTATTTAAAAAGTGGTCATGTCACCTGCGCTATTGCCCCACCCCACCTCAAACTTAATGTGTGTAACATTTTCAGCTGCTCAGGAAAAACTAATAGAGGTATTGTTTTTAGATTTGCAAACCTCACTGTAGGCAAGCTATATACAGGTTTTTAAAACATTACTCTAGATGGTTATAGACATCATATGGCTTGATAAAGCCTCAATGATTCTAACAGCTTCCTGGCTACACTCTTGCTCTCTAGTATATGAGCAGTTACATAGTGTAGCCACACTGTGGTATATAACAGACAGCACAAAGTACATTTGACCAGCCACATTAGCTAGTTGCAACTTATTGACCTATCAAAGTAATTTATAATGCCATATTCCAGCTAACTGCAGCGTGAGAATGTATGGGATTGTGATATACATCAACTTGCAAATATCTCTCAATCATTCTTCATATTGCCGTTTTACAGAATGTGCTACCAGAACATGTATTTAATGTATTCATATAGTAGTCAGTGCATGCTGTGAATCTTGTGGAAAGCAATATACTACTGTATGGGATGACTGCTGCCAACAAAACCATCCCAAACTATTATTCCACATTTGTGTACATTTTTAATTTATTCTTTTGCTAACTGTGTATATGGCTGCTAAACAATGGCCCTTTTCAGCCATGACAAGGTACAAGATAATCCACAAAATAAGCCTTGAGGAAGGATACATTCTTAATTAATAACAGTTGTCTAGGCTTAACAGTAAATGTTCAGTGCTGAAGCTTACAGATACCAAAAACTCATAAGCAGGTGGGAAAACTATAACAATTTGTAAATAGCTGTCTGGATGGATTCCAAACCTTCTAACATCAAACAAACAATCATAAAAATAAACAACATAAGAGAGATTACATCTGTGGTTTACAGGGGGAAGAACTTAAAAGTCTGAGAAGTCAGTATATAGCCACCCTTTCAGTGTGGAACAGTATGCAACCACCATTATAGTGTGGAACAGTATACAGCCACCATTTCAGTGTGGAACAGCATACAGCCACCATTTCAGTGTGGAACGGTATACTACCACCATTATAGTGTGGAACAGTATATAGCCACCCTTTCAATGTGGAACAGTATGCAAACACCATTATAATGTGGAACAGTATACAGCCACCATTTCAGTGTGGAACAGTATACAACCACCATTATAGTGTGGAACAGTATACAACCACCATTATAATGTGGAACAGTATACAGCCACCCTTTCAATGTGAAACAGTGATGATGAGATATAAAATGAGTTCTGCTGCTGCTAATGTTTAACAACTGCCATGTTTAATGCATTCACTCTATTACTTCTCCCTAGCTTATTTCGCCTGTCTGCATTTTCTCTCTAGTATTGGGCTGGCAGCTCGACACTGTAAAACTCCACTGCCAATCATGAGCAGGCAGGTGATCCGCTGTGGTGACCCCTAAAAGGGAAAAACCGAAAGAAGAAGAAGATCCATTGGATGGTGATCCTAGTTCAGGCTACACATCGCTTCCAAACTGCAGTTCATGCAATACTCACTCCCTCTGGGTTTTTGTGACACAAAAGAAAAACCTACGAACTCCACAGAAAAATCTGAAGATAGTGCAGATTAAAAAAATGCAAAGTGACACCTAACTGAAATGCTAAGGGAGAACCATAATTTAGCAACTATTTTTTGATACTTACTTGCCAATCAAAGTTTCAGGCAATGTATATGTCACTCTTTTCCATCCTTTGCTGGGGAAAAACACTGAAGGTTGTGAAACGATCCCACCACACTGTGGATCAGCAGGAAGGCACTGAGGAATCAGGTAGTACCAAGTGACACCATAATCGATGGAGTACTGTATGTGGACTTGATTTTGTGTGACTTTTTCTAATGTTTTACAGCCAACAGCAATCTAAGAAATACAAAAAGATGCTAGTCATATGGTTCATGCCCTCAGACATGAATACACAAGCAGTACAGAATGGGAGTACTCAGAAATGTTGCAACCTCACTGGTCAAAATATGATATTAAATTCTGCAACTTTTGCAGCTACCCATGGCTTGAAATAACACTTATAAAAAAGTTAGTTAAAAACAATAAAACTTTTTAGGTCAATCTGACCATCTTTACATAGCTAATTTACAGGATGGTGGTTCATGGCTTGACAAACTTAAGTTATGTCAGCATATTGCTCAAAATACACATGAAAATGCAAAATATACACCTGAAAGAAAATAATATTTAAGTATGCTCTTTATGACTGAGTCGTTCTCCTTATCTAGTTCTAAAACTATATGCTTCAGTGAACTGAGCTATAATTTGACAAAAAACAAAAGAAAACAAAGAAAAAAAATATTTTGCATTGTTAGAAATTATGCAACAACTTAAGGGTGTGGGTGAGGAATGATTTCTATGGAGGCAAATTACTCTCTAGCAAGGAGTGTAACAGTCATAATGTGCCAACGTTAAAACACATTATTCACTCCAGGGACTCTGTAGTCTGTTCAATGAACAGGTATCCCAACACCTTTAACTGATAATGTCTAAAGCATTCTTTTTTTTATTATTACTGTTGTGTTTATTCTCCATGCGCCCTGCCAAATATCAGCCCTCTCATGGCCATTTAAGCCCACTTGTTCTCTCGTTCTTGGTGACAAGAGTCAGCTACAATAGATCATCATCCTGGCAGACATCTTTTGTGACATGACTGAACTTGGCAGCTGACCTGTGTACTCGCTAATGTGAGGGCTCTACAATGTCCCCCCTTTTAGCAACTGGGTATGCACAGTCCAATACATGCCATCCCTAGGAGGCAACTGCCCCTTCCAGGACTTCTGCAGACACAGAAGCCAAGCACATCTCCAGTCTACCTACCACGTCACTCACCTATCCTCACCAGGATTCAGCACTGCAGCAGACTGGACTGCCACTCCCCCCCCCAAGGATAGGTCGGCTGACAGGAGCTCCACACTTGCATCCCCCACTCAGCTTCTCCAACACTTGAATTTCTAATCAAATTTGGGTCATCTGTGTCGAATTCATGGTTCTGTCCCTCTAGACCACAGAGCCAAGCTTAAGCATACTTTGGACAACTGCTTGTTGCTACATATAAGAATTTTCCTGGTGTATATTTAGAAATATATTGTAGTATTATGGCAGTTAACACATGTACATTAAGCTGGTCTGCATAAATCACTTATTCATGTAACTCTACAGGCATGAGGATGATGTGTATTGATCTAAGGGTGTCACTCTGATTTTGGATGTTAGAGGCCCTGGGTACAAATCCCGTAAAATCCCCATCTTTTTAATGTTTGGGAGCTGCCATTGAGCTGTGACTGCTGCTGTTGTGTGACTATTTTGGATGTCTTAATTTAAGATTTGCAGTCTTGCATTGTTTCTATTCATCTGCTGTTTTTATTGCAATTTGTTTTACTTTAAATTAGTTTTATTTTGAAACTGTGTTTCTTGGAGTTTTAAAAGCTATTGGTTATAATGAGTTAGCAAGGATTTTTTTTCATTTGCTGACTAAAACGGATTGATTAAGGTGATTTGTGGGAGAAGTAGCATTTGTTATTTAATGTCAGCAAATCAGGAAAAGGTTTTATTTTTTAGGAAATGTAATGGATCTGTGACTGCTGTTGTGCAACTATTTTTCCCACACACCCTAACCCTGTTGTGTTATTAAACTCAGTTGCTCTTGAATGATCCACCCTTACTGTACATCTGACTTTGGAAACTCCTCCCAGTCTCATCTCAATATATACTAGTAGAGGTTCAAACTTGGAAAGTCCACTCCAAGGAGTGTTAAAGCTTTAAAAATCTTTCCACCACTTAACACACCCTGTGATTTTTAACTTAACCACCTTTATATATCTTACTTTTAAAATCTGCAACATATAGGGTAAGACTACCAACCACTGGTAGCTTAGAAACCACTTCTCGGGAATCATTTTGGGATTAGTAATTGGTTCTTATTGTCCCATGTTTTATGCATGAAATTTTAATGATGGGTGTTATTGGTTGTTGAATTATCTGAAGTAGCACAATCAACAGAACAATCTGGAGGGATAGGTTCATAACCCAGAGACTGCCCATACTCTGCAATAGACTTCCCATACATGTCAAGCAGAGCACCTCACTGGCCTTCTTCAAGAGAGATCTTGATGAGTGGATGGGAAATAGAAAATTCACCCCGGGGATCACTCCAGTGGCTCTACTTGACAGAGGCACTGGGGACTAAGGTTGGGTGGCATGATGCCAGGGTAATGTTATGGGCTAGGCTTGTAAAGGTTCCGGGAGCGGACAGGTGATCCGCTGTGGCGACTCCTAACTGGGAAAAGCCGAAAGAAGAAGAAGATCCATTGGATGGTGATCCTAGTTCAGGCTACACATCGCTTCCAAACTGCAGTTCATGCAATTCCCACTCCCTCTGGGTTTTTGTGACACAAAAGGAAAACCTACTAACTCCACAGAAAAATCTGAAGATAGTGCAGATTAAAAAAATGCAAAGTGACACCTAATTGAAATGCTAAGGGAGAACCATAATTTAGCAACTATTTTTTGATACTTACTTGCCAATCAAAGTTTCAGGCAATGTATATGTCACTCTTTTCCATCCTTTGCTGGGGAAAAACACTGAAGGTTGTGAAACGATCCCACCACACTGTGGATCAGCAGGAAGGCACTGAGGAATCAAGTAGTACCAAGTGACACCATAATCGATGGAGTACTGTATGTGGACTTGATTTTGTGTGACTTTTTCTAAGGTTTTACAGCCAACAGCAATCTAAGAAATACAAAAAGATGCTAGTCATATGGTTCATGCCCTCGGACATGAATACACAAGCAGTACAGAATGGGAGTACTCAGAAATGTTGCAACCTCACTGGTCAAAATATGGTATTAAATTCTGCAACTTTTGCAGCTACCCATGGCTTGAAATAACACTTATAAAAAAGTTAGTTAATAACAATAAAACTTTTTAGGTCAATCTGACCATCTTTACATAGCTAATTTACAGGATGGTGGTTCATGGCTTGACAAACTTAAGTTATGTCAGCATATTGCTCAAAATACACATGAAAATGCAAAATATACACCTGAAAGAAAATAATATTTAAGCATGCTCTTTATGACTGAGTCACTCTCCTTATCTAGTTCTAAAACTATATGCTTCAGGGAACTGAGCTATAATTTGACAAAAAACAAATGAAAACAAAGAAAAAAATATTTTGTGTTGTTCAACTTAAGGATGTGGGAGGGGAATGATTTCTATGGAGGCAAATTACTCTCTAGCAAGGAGTGTAACAGCCATAATGTGCCAACGTTAAAACACATTATTCACTCCAAGGACACTGTAGTCTGTTTAACGAATAGATATCCCAACACCTTTAACTGATAATGTCTAAAGCATTCTATCTTTTTTTTATTATTACTGTTGTGTTTATTCTCCATGCGCCCTGCCAAATATCAGCCCTCTCATGGCCATTTAAGCCCACTTGTTCTCTCGTTCTTGGTGACAAGAGTCAGCTACAACAGATCATCATCCTGGCAGACATTTTTTGTGACATGACCTAACTTGGCAGCTGACCTGTATACTCGCTAATGTGAGGGCTCTAGAATGTCCCCCCTTTAGCAACTGGGTATGCACAGTCCAATACATGCCCTCCCTAGGAGGCAACTGCCCCTTCCAGGACTTCTGCAGACACAGACACCAAGCACATCTCCAGTCTACCTACCACATGTCACTCACCTATCCTCGCCAGGATTCAGCACTGCAGCAGACTGGACTACCCCCCCCCCCAAGGATAGGTGGGCTGACAGGAGCTCCTCACTTGCATCCCCCACTCAGCTTCTCCAACGCTTGAATTTCTAATCAAATTTGGGTCATCTGTGTCAAATTCGTGATTCTGTCCCTCTAGGCCACAGAGCCAAGCTTAAGCATACTTTGGACAACTGCTTGTTGCTACATATAAGAATTTTCCTGGTGTATATTTAGAAACATATTGTAGTATTATGGCAGTTAACACATGTACATTAAGCTGGTCTGCATAAATCACTTATTCATGTAACTCTACAGGCATGAGGATGATGTGTATTGATCTAAGGGTGTCATTCTGATTTTGGATGTTAGAGGCCCTGGGTACAAATCCTATAAAATCCCCACCTTTTTAATGTTTGGGAGCTGCCATTGAGCTGTGACTGCTGCTGTTGTGTGACTATTTTGGATGTCTTAATTTAAGATTTGCAGTCTTGCATTGTTTCTATTCATCTGCTGTTTTAATTGCAATTTGTTTTACTTTACATTAGTTTTATTTTGAAATTGTTTTTCTTGGAGTTTTAAAAGCTATTGGTTATAATGAGTTAGCAAGGATTTTTTTCATTTGCTGACTAAAAAGGATTGATCGAGGTGATTTGTGGAGAAGTAGCATTTCTTATTTAATGTCAGAAATCAGGAAAAGGTTTTAGTTTTTAGGAAATGTAATGGATCTGTGACTGCTGTTGTTGTTCAACTATTTTTCCCACACACCCTAACCCTGTTGTGTTATTAAACTCAGTGGCTCTTGAATGATCCACCTTCACTGTACATCTGACTTTGGAAACTCCTCCCAGTCTCATCTCAACATATACTAGTAGAGGTTCAAACTTGGAAAGTCCACTCCAAGGAGTGTTAAAGCTTTAAAAATCTTTCCACCACTTAACACACCCTGTGATTTTTAACTATTAACCACCTTTATATATCTTACTTTTAAAATTTGCAACATATAGGGTAAGACTACCAACCACTGGTAGCTTAGAAACCACTTCTCGGGAATCATTTTGGGATTAGTAATTGGTTCTTATTGTCCCATGTTTTATGCATGAAATTTTAATGATGGGTGTTATTGGTTGTTGAATTATCTGATGAAGTCTTGACATTGTACAAATGAAATCACTTATCTGATGTGATTAAAACTGTCTGTGGTATCTCCTCTGGCATGTTCATTATTTTTATTCTTCTACAGTAGTCTCTCTTCAATCCTCAGTACTACTACAAGCCCTAGTCTACTACTCCTTGGTAACATGGCTCAACACTCACCCCATTTATGGCCGGTCTGATTATATTAGGTGAGCTAAGCTAGCATAATAAATGCCTTATGCTTACTGACTGTTCACTGCTTCTACAAACTGATTTAAAAAGAGTGGGAAAAAAGCCAATCACATCATGCTGCTATTAATAGGCATCATACCCCCACAATATTGCATCAATCACAACACACTGCTAAGCCTGTAACTTATACTGAGGCTGTAAAATCTGTGTCAAAGCCTTTCTAGAACACAGTCTAAAAGTTCCCAGCCTCCATCCTACAAACCAAAATCTAATCTTTCTACACTCAAACACACTGCAAATTTACATTAAGATTAGGGCCAGGGGGCAGTGTTAGGGCTAGCATGCACAAGTCAGGTGAGATGGGGGGTAGTGCTCTCAAGGGTGGGTGCTCCACAAAAATAAAAGATCTTCTGGGGGCGGGATGCCTTCTATCTGCAGAGCTAATTCTTACAATACATGTGGACAATCTGTTATTACCCTGAAATATACCATATCACATTGTATAGTTCTACGAGGTTTGAGAGTTTTAATGCCAACATCAGGTGATACTTACCTTGAACTGTTAAAAAGATGGCAAAAAAATTACTTAGAAACTAGCTATAAGTATATGGAACTACTGAATGAGTTTCACAAACCTTCTGAGAATGCTTTGTTAGTTGAAATACAAAGTAAACAGCAAAAACTGTATGAATTAGTTCCTAATGCGTTTTTTGAGAAAGCTGTAAATAAAAATTGTGATAATGTCAGCGCATATGAACAACAACTTATTATCCAAAAGAAAAAGAAGATTGGTAGTGATTTAAGAGATTTTCATCATGGGAATGTCTTCACTTGGCCGAAGCATACTTTTGCTATTGATCGTATATCTGAAACTGATGGATTTCCATCTATACTTGCAGTTAATATGCAAGTAGAGGTTGGGAAGGGCGTGCCTCTCTAGCCGTCAATCCCAGGGCTGGCTAATGAAACTCAGAATCAGTCATTGGCGTTGTGTTCAACAACTCTTATTCAGCATGAACCTGCTTCTCTAGATAGTATTGATTTTCACAATACTCCAAATGTTTTGGCAAATAATAAATATACTGAACCAGAAGTGAGAAGGAAAGAAATAAGATCCAATAATTCTGTTCCATCCTCTCCCCCTTTACCGATTCATTTGATGGTTTGGCCCAGGCGGGGTCGTTCAGCAAGTCGAGAAAGGAAGCGAAGGCTGCCCTCGCAGAAACGGGGATCCAGTCAAATGATAAAGAGAATGTGGAACAAAGGAGAACATGAAGATGCTGGTAGTTAATTTGTCTAAACGAGAACTAACGTGTCATGAAAAAGCTTTGCTTGAGCACGGATTGTCTTTCATACCTGCAAATGAAGCACAGTATGTTGATTTAATGCTTGATATAAAATGTTTTGCTTGTAATATAATGCTAAAAACACTATTTAAGACTAATAACTCTATAAATTTCTTTAAAAAAACCGAGCACATTTATACCTGAATCTAATGCCACTGTTGAAACATTTTGTAAAGTTTGTGAAAATGATATAAAATTTATGATGCTTTTCTTAGAAAAAAATTTCGTAATTTGAATAGAAATGAGTATAGGGCTCTATCTCAGTTACAAAATGATACGACAATAAGTATTTGACCAGCAGATAAGGGAGATGGCATTGTGATAGTAGATGTGGACTATTATAATCAGAAAGATTTACTAAATGACACTGATGTTTATAATATCATAACATTATCAGAAGTTGATTTAATGTTCAGTCACATATTTAAGATGTTAAATGATTGTTATATGAGTCATATTATTTCCAAGCAATTGTTAGAATATTTCATGGTGTTGAATCCACTTATACCTGTGATACAAGGTCAGCCAAATTACATAAAAATGCACAAATTCCACCGTTAAGACCTATTGTCTTAGGACAAGGATGGGTGACTCACCCTTTATCAGTGTATGTTGAAAAATTTTTAAGACCTGTCTTAAATAAATCTCAACATGTATTAAGGGACAGTAAGCATTTCATATATGATTTGTCTCTTATGGTACAGGGTCAACAGCAGGAACTTAAAGACAGTTTATTAGTTACATTAGATGTCTGTTCTCTATTTACCGTGATACTACAAGCTTACGGTATAGAAGATATTAGACAATATTTGTGCAAGCATAATACATATGATGTTATACAAATAGATTTATTATGTATGTTATTAGAGCTTATATTAGAAAATAATGTATTTATCCTCAATGGTCAATATTATTTACAAAAATTGGGTGTTGCTATGGTCACATCATGTGCGAATAGTTTTGCAAATTTGGTACTCACACACTGGGAAGAACATGAAATATTCACAAATAGTGAATATAAAAAATATATATTTTTTTATATAAGCATTTTGTAGATGATCTTTTTTTGCTTTGGATAGGGTCATGAGAGCAATTACTTGGATTCATTACGTTTTTAAATCAAAGTACTAGCTTTTTAAACTTTACGCACGATGTGTCGTCAAATAAAGTTGATTTTTTAGCTATTACAGTAACCAAAGATAAACATGGTGTTTTTTCAACACAAATGCATAGGAAACCCTGTTGAAGAAATAATGTTTTATCACGTGATAGTATGCATCCCTCCCATATCTATAAAAATATAATAACAGGTCAAGGAATACGGATTTTCAGATTGAATAAGGATGAAGATGTGTTTTTAACTGATAAGAATAAGTTTAGACAGGAGTTGATACAATGTAAATACTCATGTAAAGAAATAGATGAAGGATTTAAAATAGTAATGGATTTGAGAGAAACTAAAGCAAAACCTTATATGTTGGAAATGAATAATAGCTGTGCCAAAGAGACAAATACCATCACTTCTGCTATTAAAAATAATAAAAACAAGAATAATAGTTACAACAAAGATAGGTTCCCGTTAAGGATACAATATTCTAGTGATTTTGGGAAAGTTAGAGACATTATTGAAAAAAATTGGTTTATCTTGAGGTCATATGCAGAAGTTAGAGAAATAGTAGGTGATAAGCCCTGGTATATGTAAAAAAATAAGAAAAATATGAGACAAATACTTTGTCACTCTACCTCATATACACTTAATACGAAGGAAGTTATTATGCCTTATTTAAAGGCATGTGGCAGATGTAATGTATGCAATGTGTTAGATTTGCATAATGTATTTATACATTCTATAACTCAAATTAGATATGAATTTAAAGTAAATGCTAGCTGTATTAGTAAAGATCTGATTTATTTAGCTGTCTGCAGAGACTGTAATTCCTATTATGAGGGTATGACTAATCATACCCTTCGAGAAAGAGTTAGAGAACATTTAACAGACATTCAAAATAGAGACAGTGAAAGTAGTGCTTTGGCAAAGCACATTATAGAATATAATACTGATTCATTTCAATTTATGGTTATATGCTCTATAGCTTTAAATCCACATCTAGGAGACAATAAAAATATAACTTAGCAAAAAGAATTACATTGGATCATTGAATTGCAGGCTGATAAACCACCTGGTTTAAATGACAGAGCATCTATCAAACCACATTTGGCAGCTAGAAGATTTAAATGAAGGTTTTCTAAATGTTTTTTAATACATTTTAAATGGTATATGTTATATATGATTAATTGGTTATGAGCGCATTGCTAATTAATGAAATGTTTTTTATCTTCAGTTAGGGTGGAGTTATTTGTATATAAAGGAAGTGATGTTAGACTGATTTTAAGGTCTGAGGAAGCATTTTGTGGATGTGAAAGCGCTTACCTATTTTTACTGCTGGTTTTCTCAATAAAAGAGTGCTTATAAGAGCCTATTCGTGCTGTGTTCTTTACTGCCCCACTTTGGACTTCATATTACCCTGAAATGCTCACCCCGACAGGCACTTTTGCTTGTTCATGTATGCGTCACTTCCAATAACAGCATTAAAGGACAGCAATAAGTGAAATTATCCTGTACACATAACTTCTGTCACTAGCAGTTAAACAAGTTAAATATTATACATGCATGATCTTCAGTACTATTCTTATAGCCTGAACTGCTATCATAGATAAGAGTAGCACCTACATTTAGGGTCACAGTTGTGCTCTGCTGCATGCTTGTAGCTTCACTGTTCTGAGAAGGTCATATGCTCTTTGGTTTCAGAGTGCCACATTAGTTTATTCATCACTGTGCAGCACAGTATTCATGATTACACACAATGCTGAACAACATAAAGGCAGGCTAAAGCAACAATACAGACTTCTGCCGTGAACAATATAAAAGTCTATATGCTCCAGAGCAAATGAAAATGATGATGCCACAACAATGCAGCACTGACTGACGGAAGGGCTGCCAAAACAAGAAAAGACTAATACACATTTTTGAATTCGCAAGGGGAATGTGTGGTCACAGTACCCCACAAATGTAACTTGCAAACAAAAACACCATATTTTACCTTGAACTGTATAATCCATCCTTCTGTTGGAGTCAGATCATGGGTCACAGCATACACTTCTCGACCATCATGACTACCACACATCATAACTCCATCAAGTGAATCACAGAATTTTTCAACAGTGCAATCATCGTGGAAGAGCCATTGTTCATTTACTTAGGGGAGAATTAGGAAACAAGCAATAACATTTTAGTGTTAGACATATTACCATATTAAACAGGTCAAGTAGCTAAACAGCAAACAGAATAATACATGCTAACATTAGTAATATTCATTACAGGACTTTTATGTTTCAAGATGTACACTGACAACACGTTTTCTATGCTAAAATAATACTGTTCCAAAGCAAATAAACATAAAAAGATCAGCTGTCAGCAAACAGCAAATTAACAGGCCGCTCCAGTGGTATAGAGTCAACCTGAATTCAGGAATGTATTTGGGCTGTTAGTAGGGCTGATCAGGTAAGAAAAAGATAAAGCGGCCAATGGCCAGCTATCCCATCCCAAGGGGAGGGTAAAGGAAAACTTGATGACTGTGTGACATCTAGCTGAGACCAGGAGCCTCATAGGACATGCCAGGTTAAATAAAGGGGTGGTGACATTGACCTGACATCACTACACTAGCTGCATCTACAGCCAGAGTAATTGACCAGCTATCCCAAGTATGACCGCTCCCAGGCTTCGTGTACGCTACTATCCACTGGATCCCAAACACCATCTCTCCTCACATCTAGTACAGAGTTACTGTTTGCTTCAGTTCCTGAGGAGTCTGGGGCCTGCCAGCTACAGGCTATGTCTGGGACATCTGAAGAGGCTCATTTGAGAGATTCAGGGATGTGCAAATACAGATGCTAGGGGGGAAGCTAGAGGCTGAGTGTTGTCAGAAGGGGGTCACTCCTATACCACCTTACTCGTGAGTGCTTTACTTCAACCCTACATCCACATACCCATCCATCCATTCATCCATCCTCAACTCACCTTTTCCCATTTTTGCACATTAAGTTGGGAAAAACCCCTTCCCCTGACAGTGCCACTGCATAAAGTGAGCGCACACACACACACACACACACACACACACACACACACACACACACACACACACACACACACACACACACACACACACACATACATATAATCACACCAAAGATAGCCAGCCATGTGTACAATATACTACATCTACCTCCTAGCCTAGCACTTATTCTAAACCTAAGCTGCTAACACTTACATACATACTCCTACCCCTAATGCCAAAAATGTTGGTATAGCTAAAAGTTTCAGTATTACTAAATAATCTAATTTAACTGTAAGCAAGTAATCCTTACACATTATATGGAAAGTTGGTATTCTTGTCATCGATATTTCTGGCACTTGAAACAAAGGCATTTGATAAAAAAACATATATATATATATATATATATATATATATATATATATATATATATATATACTCTTCTAGGAAGCACTTCTTAAGCATACTACTTTCCCGTTACATTACTACACCTGACTACCAGCAATATTGGATTAGTTTGCGCCACTTTGATGAACTGAGCTGGAATTGTTTACATTCTACTAAAGGATTTTTCAGCTAACTTAAATATGTCCACACACACACACACTACACACACACACACACACACATATATATATATATATATATATATATATATATATATATATATATATATATATATATATATATATATATATATATATATATATATATATATATATATATATATATATATACATACATACATACACACACACCCTCGTGCATTCACACTTATACATATCAAAAGAGTAAGTGGGTATGTATTAAGGGTGGGAGAATGTGTGCAAGTGTTGGTGAGTTTGAGTTATAGAAAGGGCTAGATAAGGGAACAGTCCTGTATATGTGTGAGTACTTGTGGGTTATGGTTAGGGTAAGGGATAGCTAAGGGTTAGATAAGGGAACAGTCTTGTATATGTGTGTGTGCTTGTGGGTTAGGGTTAGGGTTAGGGTAAGGGATAGCTAAGCGGTTTCATTTAGTGTTTTTGTGTGTGCGCGCGTGTGTGTGTGTGTGTGTGTGTGTGTGTGTGTGTGTGTGTGTGTGTGTGTGTGTGTGTGTGTGTGTGTGTGTGGAGTGGTGTCTGAGTTGTGTTGCCTAGTGGTAAGGTTATATAAGGTTTTTTTTTTAACTTAAGGTGGGTGAACAGTTAGGGCTACAGGCAGCGGCACAGTCAGGGTTAACAAGCATAGTAAGTTTTCACCACCTTAGTATTGCTTACTAACCCTTCCCCTAACTCTAACCACACACAGAAAAATCCATTTCAGTTACACAGGGTTATGGTTTGTAAATGGCAAAAGGAATTTGATCTCCATTTGTGATCTTTTGGATGTTTGATTATTTGGGTTGTTGGTAATGTGAATTTTAGAAATGTTTTTCTTGGTCTTATGTGTCAACATTTTAACATTTCAAACACTCATGATAAAATTTCACATATATACACACTCAGTGATACAGTACAAATTATGAGCTCCATTACATGATTGTTTATGCAGCAGCACAGTGTAAATCGGTACAAAAGGAAGATGCACTTTCACATCATTTGCTGCTTATTCATGTAAATGCTTTTGTATTGCTGTGGGATAGTTTTACTTCTAGATGCTGAATGGTTGCACCCAAAACTTGAATAATTTCCTCTCACAGAAGCATTCCCTTTGCATTTATTAACTTAGAAGTAATGAATTACGAAGATGGACTCAAATGATATCTTGTCAGCACTTGCTTTGCAAAGTCCATGGGATGGATTATACCAAGTGAGTATAAGATTATTAAGACAATCAAGACATATATTAAAAACTGCCTAATAAGAAAAGTAAGACTTTATGAGGATTCTATAAAAGCAAATCTTTGAGAAAGTCTCTTGGAGCAGGTCATAATAAAAGAATATCCTCAGGCAAGAATCAAAATGCACTAGATGCTATAATCTTCACTGTTTGTTATATACCAGTGGCTATTATCATGTGACAATCTTTAGTAGCTTATCATGTGACAATCTTTACAGCCCATAAAAGTAGATTTTCATTAGAACACTCTTTAAGATAAAAATAGAAAGGCAAGAATATACAGAGAAGTTCAAGAAGTAAAAAATATTTATTTCATTTTCCTATTTAGGAAGGAATTGAGTGCACAGCTGAACCTTTACTTGATGCAGACCTCTTGTTTAGAAGGACCCTTCAAGGATAACCTGTTACCATAGACTATTAGGCATAATTATTTTTATGTCCTTATAACAACAAAGAACTGGCAAGCAGCTTCTACAGTTAATTTGAGGCAGCTTCTCAGCCAGGGTTGTGGTTAGGGGCAAGGTTAGGGTTAGCATCCGTTATTAGTATGGCCACATTCCCATAATAATTTTAAACTTAGAGACTCCAATTACATCTTATTTATTTATATTTTGTTGACCAGGTTAGTCTCACTAGGCAAAATTAAATTTGTAAAATGGTCCAGCTACAATGATACAGGGTGATATGTACTGTAGTTTTCTAAAACACAGTCTCAAGTTGTCACTAGCTTGCCACTTCAACACAAAAGAGGTTTTAAATATTCTAAAATGCAAAGCAACATCTTCTAACAGCACAAGCTCATGACTGGGCCTTTCCTAATTTGCAAGTCAGTGGCTAAACATTCTTCTGTGGTTCCTTCCCAGGGGATACTTTCTAAAGTTCTGTCATTTTTCCAGTTTTACATTAGATGTTTCTGACTGGTGTAGTTCTTGTGCAACAGCTGGCTTAAGCTTAGAATCAAGAAGATGACTCCTGAAAGTGTCTTTTTGGGTTTAATATCAAAATTCTGAAAGGCACGCAGTCCTATACAGGTTGGTCGAATAGGTGGTTTCTAAGGTGTCATAATGCCGAACAGAAAGTGATCAAGTTTATATTATCAAAAGTTGGTATACATTTGCTAATACAAAATCTACATTTTGAATGGAGATTGAGGTACAGTGTGGATTGTGTAATTTACCCTTTTCCTCACTGTAGTACAATCTCAGTGTTAGTATATATAATAAGCAGGTGGTGTGGGGGGTGCAGGGGGGGTTTGCCCTCCTGCAAAAGCTTAAAAGGACGCACAGACTTTCGAAAGTGGAAGGCTGGCATGTCAAATGTCAGTTACAGTGTTTAACACATTCGACATTTAGGTGAAATTTTATTTTAATTTTAGATATTGCATTTTTATCTTTTGATGGAAAAATATTCTGTCTTTCAACATTTTGGTAGTAAACTGTATTTTTGACTTGTGTACAATCATAATTGGATGGCTTTCACCCAATGCCCCAATTTTTTAGTACACTTTGTACAGGAATTATTAGATGCATTTCAGTACATTACAGATGACAATGAGGACAGTGCCAACCTGTACTGATATGATTGTATCCTGAGATGTCTCTGGAACATAACATATTGTGGCCATGAGAACCCATGCCGAAAAAAAAACATGCTTTATCACTGTAACCATAATGAAGGTTTAGGTATTTCAATATGTCCGCATACTATAATATTTACTCCTATAAAATAGTCATCCCAATTCCTATTCAGCAAATCTAGAGATTAATTTACTTTTCTCGATATTAAATCTTTTTTACTTTAATAGGATATGTGAGATGATGCTAAACAGGGTTCACTGTATGAAACTTAATGAACTCTTAACTTAAACAATTTTCAAGCCACTTCTTGTATACATGTTTTAATATTTCTTAAAGAAATGAACAGAAGAAAGGTAAACAATCACATCTGAACAAGTATATCCATCAGCTTCATCTGAAAATTGTCTTATATTTTAAAGAAAGCAGTGTTCAAAACTAGCCTCTGTAAAAATATGTACAGAAAACAAATTTATTTCATAACGGAAAGACAACACTTTAATGCGATTCTCATTTGGATTGCATCACCCTGCATGTGCCTGAATGCACACCTGATCTCTTAACAAGGCAAACTCATAAATATGCCTTGGTAACTAAATCACCAGATCATCAGAGCTTTCAGAGTAACAAAACTGGCCTTAAAATGATGACACCTTCCTAGATGCTATAGTACTTACTATAGCAGAACACATACAGACAGGACAATATCATGTTCCCATTAGCTTTATTTGCCTTACTGTTTATTTAGTTTAAAACAAACAATGATTTCAGTTCTAATTTAATCGGTACTTGAAGTTCTGCATGGTTCACTGTTTATAGTAGTTATTTTTTTTTACACAATAGCTTTGGCAAACAGCAAAAACAGACTCTGTCACAGTGTTAATATGCACTTTCACTTTAGGGATAAGATCGTTATTTAACAGTACCAAAGGTGTTTACCTGTGGCTTTGTCCTCTATGAACTTGTCATATGCGATTCTTCCCACTGGGCCAGCATCAGCAGGAATGCGTTCATGCTGTGGAACTGGAGTGCTGCTGAACGTATCCAGCATCACTGTCCTTTGGTCTGCTGAGCCAGATATCAACACATTGTCAATAGCCCAGTCATTCTGATCCAACCCGTCATGTCTTGGCTGCCACCAACGGAAACGAGTTCCAACTGCTTTGGCTTCAGATGGTAAAAGAATATTTAAAAACCTGACAGGATAACAAAAGATTTTTAGAGCTGAAAGAGGACGCATGCTGATATTAACAAATTCAACTAAAGAAGCACACAGGCCTCCTAGTTTTAAACATGAGAAAGAAACTTTGAACAACGGGTAAGGTAAATGTTATGTGTTTATATCATGGATGCTTTCTCTGTCAATAACTGTTAACACAGACCACAGTGATATGTAGATATTTTCTTTTTGAATTTCCTTAAGATTCATTACTTTTTATCATATTTGTTCTTATCTACTCTCTGTTTCCAATCGTACAAATCCTGATTACATAAATGTTGCAAGAGTTCATTGCTCCTTCTGTAAAGAAAAGTGTCATCAAATTACCTGTAAATATAGTCATCTTATTACCGCAGATGTCTTTCTCTATTTTCTTTCAAATTTCTGACTAGATTGTGGTACCCCACCCCTGAAAGCCTTATTTCCTGCCACTATAATTCTTAACATTTATTTTTCAGCTATCCCATTGTACAATTATACTGGTAGCCAGTCACCTGGTTCTGGTAGGAAATATAATTTATTCTGGTTTAATTCCCACATTTGTTCTGCACATTCTAGTAGCTACATGCAATGGTGTGACAGTAAACATATCTGCTGCCATGCATACTTCCTGATATGATTCTGTGTGTCTTTCACTAGAAGAAACATATAAAAATGTGATATATTCAACTATCACCTGGTGGGAAAGGGCAACCATTTCACATGCCAAATGGGTAACTATTTGAAATGTTGGGACCCTCTAGAGGGAGTCTGAAACATGGAGACTGGATGTCCAAAAGAACAGACTTACATAGATGCCATTTCTTGGAATATTACCCTTTCTCCATAGTATGGTGATCTTGGAGTTGTTATTTTATATATGTAAAAGGTCAGGGTGTGTGGGGGCTTGCCCTCCACATGGGAAGTTGCAGGGGAGGCTTGCATCCCCTGCAAAAAGAACTTTAATGATGAACAGTGATTTTCGAGATTCGCACTTCTCTTGAGTTTTGGGTCTTTTTTTTTTTCGGATTGTCAGCACTTGGCATTTCAAGTGCTGATATTTTAATAGGAAGCCTGTCAAATGTTTGTCCCTTATCATAGAAAAGAGACAAGGTTATCACATACTGATGCTTCAGCCTAAAGCTATTCTTGAATCTGACTTATGGGCAGTACAAACGGATACCCTGTTTATGTACCCATGTACAGACTATAGCCTGTATATTTTCTGCTTTTTAATACATTTTTTTTCCATATGAACATGTGCTTACCCATGTGATATGGAAAGTTTGCTTTTATGTCTGCCCTTTTTCTCTTCTCTCTTTTTTTGTGTTTTGCTGTTAATGTAGCTGTATTTATACTGGCAGAGCTTCAGATGCAATCCCATACGGGAGGATTTGACACATGGTAGACTAATTCCACATTCCAGTCAGTGTTTTTTTAATCCATTACCTCCAGTAATGACTAGATGGAGTATGCTCTGAGATCTTTCAACAACATGCACACATGCACAGAGCAACAGTCTTTCTATTGCAGGTAGCACATGGGTACCTTTTGTATGCAGCCCACTAGCAAAATCACTCTTTTTATTGCTCTGCTTTAACATCTTTAATCAAGAAAACCATTCTCAGATATTTTTTTTCTTGTACTATCCCATGTTTTAATATTTATTTCTTTGTTAACTGGGATACAGCAGTGACCCAAGTGGACCTTTTTCAAGCACCTCAAGAGCAATTTTGGTTAAGTGACTTACTTAGCATGACACAGTATGTAAATATAGGCTAAGAGAATCAAACCCTGGAACTACATTAAATAGCCTGTAACAGCCTTAATCATCTGTGCTGATAGCTATCCTATATCTGTAATTTGAAATATTTAGCAGTTTATCACAAATCCACCTAACTGGTGCACCTGTGAACTTTACTGTATAAAAGTTGTCAGCTTTATAAGCAGCTCAGAGGTTTAATACATTAATTAATGAAACATTCATTAATTTTATGGACTTTAATCAAAATACCTATACATTCTACTCCAGTCAGTCATCTCTAGTGTATATTTCTGTGCAAAATACTGCTGTTTGAAATGAAGTATAACTGTTAAGCAAGATAAATGTACCTAATGCACCCAGTGCTGTGACATGATGATAGTGCCTAAGTTCACAATCGAAAAAACAAAAGCTCATATGGCCAGTTGGACAACTCAGTAAAAAATATTAAAAAAGTGAACAGCAGTTAATTCCATAATAACATTTTAGATTTGATAGGATTATTCATGGCTCAAAGTCACTGGGCAAAAGCTCTACAAATACAGCCAGTACATTCTGTTACAGCACTCAGGAACTACAATTGCATCAAAGCTAAATGTTTACAAAAGAATGATGAAGTACTGATAGATAAAAAGTAACCCCCCCCCGTTTCCAAGCTTCTGGAGAAATGTACTCATACCCAGGTAATGCACTTCTTATCCTCGCATAACCTCCTCTCCCCCATACAGCATGGTTTCCACCCAAACCATAGCACAACCACTGCTCTACTTTCCTTTACCAATCAGATTAACCATCTAAGAAACAACAACAAATTTGTTTCAGCCATATTCCTAGATCCATCAAAAGCATTTGATATGGTCTCCCATAACCTATTCTTAGACACTCTATCAACCTTATCCTTCACCCCTTCTACTACTTTATGGTTTAAAAGCTATCTTTCTGACAGAAAACAATCGTTAAATGGCAAAGTACACTATCAACTCTAATACCAACTACTATAGGTTTCCCACAAGGATCAGTACTGGGTCCTCTACTATTCACCATTTTCACTAACAAACTGCATACTTCCACCCTGCATGTATCACTTATACAGTATGTAGATGACTCCACCCTAATCTGCTCAGCCCCATCCATAACCACTCTTCAAAAGCGTACCCAAGAATACTTCTGCTCTGTGGAACAATGGATTACCAATATCCAACTCATTCTAAACCCCAACAAGACCAAATTACTCCTTTTTACTCCCAATAAATCCAAATCCACACCTCCTACCTTCACTATCACCTCCAAAATGGGACCACAATCTCCCCCTCCTCTCACACTAAGCTGCTCGAGGTTGAAATAGATAACAATCTAAACTTTAATGTCCATATCTCATAAGCTATCACAAAGGTACATAAGAAACTAGGAACCCTATACAAACAAAAACAGTTCCTATTGGACCAAGCTAGAATCTCCTTAGCCCAAACCCACCTCTTGTCTTCCCTAATGTATGCATCACCAATCCTAATTCATATCAGGAAAAAAGACCTAAACAAACTAGAATCATGTTACAATAAAACTGCAAAATTCTCTAACAACTCCACTTTTAGAAGTCATCACAGTCTTGCCCTGAAGCAACTACAGTGGTTAAAACTCCCTCAGCTAATTAGCTATCACCAATTAGTCCTCACCTTCAACATAATAAGGAACCCTCAGAAAACCCCAGGCCTAAACCAACTTCTAAACGAATATTCTGCAAATCGCCCTATATGCTCATTCAACAAAACCCTACTCTGCATAACCAAAGCCAGTAACACTGCAGGGAAAAGTCTGTTCTCCTACACCATTTCTAGGGAATGGAATAACCTCCCCCAAAGTATCTCCTCTGCATCATCCATCTCACTTTTCAAGACATCACTAAAGTCACACCTCTTGCAATCATGGCTCTCTCCCTGTATCACATAAAATCTTTTCTGCTCTCCTCCTAACTTGCTACACCTCATCTCCTCACTGCTTACCTCAGCTATTCTGTACTACTCAAATATTCCCTATCAGGAACTACTATCCTACAAACTATTTCTCACGCTATGACATATCTCCCGAATAGCATTATTTTCCAGATTCCATTCCTTCATTTTTATGCTTTAACTACCAATAGGGAATTCAAAGTTTTGCTATCTATATACCAAGCTTGCTCAAATCAAACTAAGGTACAAAAAATCTCCTTGATTGTATATATGCCACTGTACAGAAATTTTCTGTCATTCGTGGATTATGTGTTGTACTGTTGTCATATAAAGACATGGAGCTCTGATTGTATATATGCCTCTGTATGGAAATTTTTTTGCCATTTGTTGTATTTGTACTCTTATGTTATGGAGCTTTTCTCCCTGGGCCTCCGCTGTAAATAGACCTTGTTCCAGTTGGACTTTCCTGGTAAACAAATGTAAAATAAAAAATAAAATAAAAATAAAAAACTTTCCTTCTCCTCAACACATGAAACAAATGGAAGAGATGTATGGGTTCTGAGCTGACAAATTACTTGTATATCTCTAGAAGTATGAATACAGAACAATTACATAAACTACATGTATGAGGACTACACAGAAGCAGACATAAATACATAAACACTGTATTTCATTGCATGACAATATAAACATTATAACAAGTAGCACATATGGTTAACAGCACAGTGTGGTAGAACACATGAAGTGAAAAGGGACATACACAATGTAGATCTGCATCCATTTTTAAGTCCTTCTGTTGCACACTATAATGAAGTAAATGTAACACCAGCATTGCTGGTAATTTTACTGGAACTACTTCTAATAAGCAGAAATGGTCAAAAGGCATACAATGAATACTGCGGAAAACTGCACTTCCTCAAGTTTTTGTGGACTCTGAAATTGTCACAATTCACCAGATTAAGTTTCACTTTTAAAGCTGTGATTTCAGAGCTCAGAACAGTATCAGGATCATAGCCTCAGAGCTCCAAAATCTATGGTTCAATTCTGACATCCAGTCACCACTATGTGGAGTTTAGATGTTTTTCCCATGTCTAGGTTCATAGGTGGTTACTGTGCTGTTGACCCAAAGGTCTTTATAAGCCTAGCTGTGTGCGCCCAAGATAATGCTAGAGAAACCCAATATAAATGAATTTGCCTAAACTCGAGATCTTAGTTAGCAACAATTGCCCATATCTAGGAGGGTCATAGGTGAAGCCCAATGCAGAAATTTATGGTTTCCCACCCAGTCATCCAGGCTATGCTTAAACAGGATCACAGAGTGGCTTTGTTTCATGTAAACTGGTAGCCTATTCCAGAGGAGTGGCGACCTCTGAGAGACATATCTGTCTCTCCAGCAGGTCCTATTTATGTCGCAGGCCAGGTTGAGGTCCCTGGAGTGGGTTCCTTTGGCCCATTTAAATTGCAGATCTACAGCATTTCCATTAAGTTTGGATCTGAGATTGCTCTGTAGGCCAGGCACAAGTCTTCTGTAAGTAGCCTGTATGCTACTGAGTATAGTGACAGTGACATCAGTCTGAGATAGGATGACATATGCTGGAGACCCTGAATTTTCTTCGTTAGAAATCTCTGAGGTTTCTCAAGTTGCTGCAAGTGCCTGGTAATGTACATACCAAAGGGATCATTGTACTTAATTATTGGCCTAATGAGGATCAATTTCAGGGGTGTTATGACCTCTTTTGTTGTTGAGGCAATGCTTTTGCTAATGAGGTGTGCCTTCCTTGATTTACTATCATGTTGTCAAATTGCACTTCGTAAAGCCATCATATACTCAACTCATATCCGTGAAAACCGCAATGCTGAAATTCGAAAAACACAGAAAGTCAACATTCCCTGCCACTCTGGACCTACAAACAAGAGCTACCATGGGTTGAGAAAGGGGTGAGATTTTGCATTCTGGAATATCAGTGTTCAGCATTTTCAGTGTTCGGACATTCCGTATTGTGGTTTCAATGATGTGCCATTCCAGATTATGATAGTAAACCACCTTCCTTACCACAGCAGACACATGGTGGTCCCAAGTCTCTCACTACTGAGTTTTTACTTAGGGTATTATTATTTATATGACAATCTACAGGAATATTGTTTTTAGTGAAGGGGATGATAATGCATTTTGTTAGCACTGAGTGTGAGTCCATGGCTTTGGCACCAATCATTGGTTTGTGTAAGTCCCTCTTGAAGTATATCGACAACATTTGGGGATTCAATGATTAAACCTAATTTGCAGTCATCAGCAAACGTATTCAGCCACAACCCCTCTGTTTTGGCCTGAACTTCTGAGAAGTATGTTCCAAACAATAGGGTGCCCAGCACTGACCCCTGGGGAAACCCACTGGTGACAGGGCTGGTGGTTGAGGTAAAGTCCCCAACTTTGACTGAGTGTGATCTGTCTGTGAGCCAGTTAGCAACCCACTTGATGACATAAGGGCTGATATTCAACTGGAAGAGTTTATCAATGATTCCCAAATGTGAGTTGTGTTGAAGGCCTTAGCTAAGTCAAGGTAGGCTGTATGCACTGATTTACCTAAGTCTATGGCTCTGGTTATGTTTTTGAAGAAGTCCACCAGGTTTAACAGGCATAAACTGCCTCTGACAAAATCAAACTGTGTTGGATTAAGGGTTTGGAGATCACCTATATCCTTATTTATAAGGTTCATGATGATTCATTCCATGGCCTTACAGATAAGGCTGGTTAAACCAATGGATCTACAGTTCCAAGGGTCTGTTGCTGTACACTCTTTATGAAGGGGGATAACAGTTGCTGTTTTCCATTCAGCAGGGACAAAACCAGTACTCAGGTTGTGGTTGAAGAGAGTACCTAATGGAGCTGCTAACCCATATTTTAGACCATTTAAAAATGCATCTTAGGATGTCATCTGGTCCCATACAGGCTGTGTTTTTGGCCTTGGAGAGAGCATTAATGACTTGCTCGTTGGAGATGCAAGGTGGGGGAGATGTAGTAGGAATGGTTTGTGGAATGTTTGGAGGGGACAGGTGGGTTACTTTTCACCAAACCTGTCAGCTAATATGTTAGCTATTTTCACAGGGTCAGTGTGTGATGACATCCACAGCTAATTCAGCACATGTCTGGGTCCTACCTTTTAGATTATGGATATAGCTGAAGAATGTCTTATGGCTATCCTTAGCTATAGTTGCTAAACTTTTCTTCGATGTTACCTTTAGAGGATTTTACAAGTTGTCTTATTTGTTTGTTCAAGCAGAGGAGGGTGTTCTTCCAGTGCTGAGACCTTGTTTTTTATTCTTACACAGCAACTTCTTCCTCTTGTTATATAACCTATTAATGCTAGATGTACACCAGGGAAGCTTATTTTTTCTTGAGCATCTTGTTTTGATTTTATCAGGTACCGCTATGACAATGCATTTGTATAATTGTTTGTACAAGGCATTTGTGTATACCTTAGTATAGTTGTCAATGCCATCTGTGGGAACAGGAGCTTGGAATTTATTTATGCCACCCCTTGGGAGGGTATAATTAACTATGGTTAAATTTTTTAGCCTGATTTCACTTGAGGGGTTCAAGTGTTATACCTATTTCACATGTGACTGATTTGTGATCAGATTTGACCAGTGAGGGTCCTATATTTGTGATGGTGCAATGGTCACCCATGTTGGTAAGGACCAGGTCGAGAATATTGAGCCACTTTTGGGGTTGCATACTATTTGTTCCAGGGCATTAGTGTTAACAAAGTCCAGGAACCTTTGTGTGAGCATGTTGGTACTCGTATACATTTCTCAGTCAATGGCAGGATAGTTAAAATCGCCCATGACTAGAGTGTTCGGTTGTTATTTGATTCATTCAAGTAGGACCAAATAAAGAGGGTGGGTATTTTGGTTCATTGAAGGGGGACTACAGCTAATGATGACTTGTATTTATCTTTGATGAAGATAGATACTCATCCTCCTTTGGTTCTCACATGTTCATTTTGCAATCTGAAAGTGTGGAAGGCATTGTAGCCTTGCAAGGTTGGGGTACTCTCTGTGGCCCTGAACTATGTTTCTGTGAGTGCACACATGTCAAAATACTCCAGGGGAGGAGTGCTTCCAGAAAGTGCAGTTTCTGATTTAAACTCCTAGTGTTTAGCAGCATAACTTTTAATTTATTTGTGAGTGATATTTTCACATCGGAAATTTTGTTCATGAGAACTTGCCTAAAAATGGCACTATGGGGGAGGCAAGTGCCTTAGCCAGTAACCGAAAGCCTAGAGGTGACAGGTGAAGACCATCTCTGGCAAAGCAGTGTGGTCTATCAATCATGTCATCCCAGGCTGACAGAAACTTGATCCCCTTAGAATGACATCAGAAACTAAGCCAATTGTTGAAGTCAATAATTTTTTGTTTATATTGTGGTATCATCCTAGGTGAGGGTAGAATGCTGTTCGACTCTACAGACATACCTGCCTGGGACACGTATTCATAGAGCTTAATCAATGTCTCTCTTCATATAGTCCAGTGAGGTATGTCTCAAGCCATTCACACCAACATGAACTATGACGGAGTACTTGTTGTTGAGAAACATGAGTGCATGTGTGTTCTGGCACCTGATAAACAGCTGACTGTAACCTTCTCATTCTCCAGCCTGGTGAGTGGGACATCTGTGTGTCTCACAATGGAGACACCTATGACTAAAAATATTTGGTATAGATGTGCTTTGCCTTATAGGCTTATTTGGTGAGACACTAGTGCCTGTGTGTTTATGTGTATTGAGTACTGTAGATGCTGTATTAGGTGTAGCATGCTTGTGTTTGAAGGTCTCTGGTGTTTAGGTATGTTTCTGGTGAGTACCTCCACATATGATGGTTTATGTGTTGAGTCATGGTTTGCGTATGCATGGTTTGCATAGCAGGTGCAGTATGTGAACTGACAACCTGTTCAGTGTTACTGTTCTGTGCGGAAGAGAGCATGGATTCCAGATTCTTAGTTTAGATGCAGCTCTTACAAATTGTACACGAGTTATTTAGGAGTTGAGGGTTATTTGTGTACATGAGGCAGTTGGTATACTGCCTCAGGATACCCATGTCAATCAGGCTGGTAGGAGAACTGGAAGGAAACGGACCATTCCTAATCCTAGGTTAAATCCTGTTTTCACAGTGGGTAGAGAAAATGGAAGGGTGTGGTATAACTGGCTGCTCTAAACAGGATCTATACTAATGGGGTGCTCTATATAGGGTCTATACTAGTGGGGGTTCTCTAAATGGTGGTTTTAGGACTGTTTAAGGGGCAAAAGTGCAGCTGAGATGCTCTCTGAGCAGCTAAGTGGAATTTACTTCTTGGCTGGATCATGGGCAGCTACTAAGGGAAAATTTATCTACTGTAGTTTTTGCATCTATAGCCGCCAGTGGTTACCCCCACTGTACAGTAGTGCTTGATAATGCATGGTGTGCGCTACTCATAAACAGATGGAAACAGTAGAGCAGTGGCTGGTCGCCTAACTCTATGAAGCTGTGTTAAAACTAGAGGAAACCCACACAAATGTGGGGCTTATGTAGCAACAGTGATTAAACTGAATTAAACAATTTAACCAATAAAAAGCCGAAAACCGATCCATGTGCCAGCAACCTTCATTCAGATGAATCCTAACTGCATTCTCCTGCTGCAGGCATGTGGGGGTGGGGGTGGGGGGGGGCTCTCCAACAAAAGATAGCCTGGTTTAGTGGCCAAGTTAACAAACAGAACCAGATTCAGCAGGTCTGAATTTAGTCTATGCTACAGCAGACAAATAGTGCAACAAATTAGGAAAAACAGTTTTAAAAAATCAGCAATATAGCAAATATACAGTTTAAAAGTGCGAAATACAGTATAAAATTGGTTAGTTTTCTCCAGGTATTTAGATTTCTACCAAAAACATGTTTGTTGATTGGCTATAATTTTTTGTCCTCATGGCTTGAGTTGTGGATGAAAAGGGATCCACTGACAATCCCACATATCCATCCACACATCCACAACCACTTTTTCTCATTTTTTACCCACAAGGCTGGGATGTCGGTTCAAGAGTGACAGTCATCTCCCACATATAGGGTTATGGATAAAAGAACTACCATTTGTAGTTTTATTTATCCAAAGTACTCTTTTGTTCTGAAGAAAAATAATTTATGTCTCATATTTTTAGTGGGTATTGCACTGCTTTGCAATCCATATTCTCTCAGGACTTTTGTAAATAAATGTTGTGACATGATCAACGTGGGGCAGGTGCATTTGCTCTCACATCATTAGAAAATGTGACAGTGGTTCTACTGTTTCTGTATACAGACATATATGTTCAATACCAGATCCTGCTGTACCTGTCCTGCTGTCCTGAGAAGGGATATTAGTTATAATGCCTGTTATCACAAGCGTAAGACTGTATCCTGCAGAATCATAGCTCTCAACACTACCTTTCATAAAGTATAACAAATGGGCAAAGAGTGGAACACCTACAAACTACTTACTACAACTTCAACTAGGAAGCTCACAGCTCTTAACAATAAATGTGTAACAGTTCTTTTCAATGTGGAACATCAAGGAACCTGGATATTCTAAGACTCAAAATGAGGAATGTTCCTTATAGTGCAGTCATACCTCCCAACTGTACCGAATAACTTGTTTTTTACCGAGTTTTGGGGTCTATATACTGGGGTGCCATGATTCCCGAGTGGCACCCCTATATTTCTGACTTTTCCCAGTTTAGTTCTTATTTCATTTTAAATTTTTCCCGTTTTTTATTTTGAGCTGACGTCACCACGTGCGCGATGATGTCAACTCCATCAGGGTTATCAGCCTGTTGGAATTGAGCTTAAGGGCTCCAAGGGCACATTTCCGGCTTTCCCCATGATCTGTGAGTGCGAGCAGTTAGCAGGTTATTCAAATGAGTGCTTTAGCACTTTAGAAACAGTTTATTCAAACATTAGCTTTGGAAACAGCTTGCTCTATCTGCCGGTTCAGGTTATTTAGAAACAGTAGTTATTCTTATTCATAAACTGCTTGTTCTATCTGCTGGTTCAGGTTATTCAAACAAGTACTTTGTTATTCTTATTCAAACATTAGCTTTGGAAGGAATGGGTTTTCAAATGGATTCTGTCTCGCAAACGAACGAGCGCTTTCTTTGGCTTCAACATACTTTGGAAGGAATGGGATTAGGCTGTCGTATACAAATGAGCTGCTGCAGCATTCAGGAACAATTCAGGTAGGAAAGGAAACTACCACTTATTTCTGGCTAAAGAGTGTGTGTGTGTGTGTGTGTGTGTGTGTGTAAATGCCCCCAATGTAATACACCTGGTGGCTAGAGGTGCTCAGGCTCAAACCCTGTACTTTGGGTACAGGATAAAAAGAGCCTAAAGTCCCTAGCCACCACCACTTCTGAATTAAAGTCTCATATTTTTTATCTGTTCCTCATAAAATCTGTGGTTTTCAGGATTGTGGCAAATCACTGAAGAATTGAATTCACTAAATAATGACAGGCATTTGAATTTGACTTCATATTCTTTAGCAACTAAATGGTAACACAAAACCTTTTATTCTAGCAACTTTCTAAGTTTACAAGATAAGTATTTGAAATTTGTCCCCATTTTGGGGCTGTATTCCCCCATTATTGGCTTTGTCCAGGTGTTTTGTGTTAAGAGGTTGAGACTAGCTAGAGCTTTGGTGAGAAGAATGAGAACGGAATTCACTAAACGATAGCTATTTAAGTTTCAGTCTTCCTGTCTTTTCAGAAACTGCTGATTTGGCATAGTGGCATGTTGCTCTGACTGGAGTGCACAAGGTCCTGGATTCAAGACTTGGCAGTGAAATGCATTGTAGTAACATAACATTTTATTCTAACAACTTTCCAAAATGTCCCCCCCCCCAAAAAAAAAATGAAATTGTAAATAAGTGCGAGAAGCTGTGGAAGATGCCTATGGCTTACACTACTATCATTCTATTTATATATATATATATATATATATATATATATATATATATATATATATATATATATATACATATATATATATATATATATATATATATATATATATATATATATATATATATATATATACATATTGTGTGGGTGTGGAAGTAGATTTTTATGATGGACATGTTCTGAATTGGGCAGTTTTGTCATTATTGGTTTATGCATTTTGTTTCATTGCCTACTGGAAAAATGTTCAAACAATAAGTTTAAAATGTGTTCTCTGTCTAACAAGTGTGCTGTATTATACAAGGAATATAATTTATTAAAGTCAGGAAGGTGTGTCAAAGAAAACAACACATGTATGATGTTTCTTGTTTTGTGTGCAAGGGACCAACGATTTTGAAAACAGCCCAAAGGTAATCTTTATCCACCACTGGCCAGATGCATTTTCTTTGGATGTGGTGTTGGTTTCAATGCTGTTTCAATGAATGTGAGTTTCAAGGGCAGAGAAGTTTTAATGGCAAGTCTATGTGAGACAGTACTGCTTTGTAAACCAGATGTCTTTCTGTTTGTGCATTGTTATGCTGTAAAATGTAAAAATAAAATCCAAATAATCATTGTAGAAGTAAAGCAGTATGCACACATTAGTGTTTATGGTAAATGGGACGAAATAGACAGGTAATAGGACATTGGAAGGGCTGCAGGGGGACTCTGGTGCCATATTTTGGTTGTCTGTTCTTCAGTTTGCATTTGAAAGTTACTTTCCCACAATTCCATTGGAGTGGGCGGGGTTACGTAATTATGTATTCAAATTTGATGTTAATCAGCATACAGATTTGTACCTATTTTTCATGGGCCTTGTCCAGATTTTTGATGTTTCCAGGTTGAGAGGTATGAGTGCAGTATAGTTGATAGGTATGTACAGAATTAGTGCAATCAAGTTTACACACAGTTTGTAATCCTGGGAGAAAAAGTCAAGAGTCCAGAGACATGGGAGCATAGAAAAATGGAACATTTGGAGGGGTTGCACAGAGCCTATTGTGCTGCATGATATTTATTCTGTTTGCCAACTTTGTCAAAGGCTCTTATGCTTACACGTATTACTCTGAATTGACCCTGATGTCTTATATTTTACCCTGCCCATAATATTTTTGACTTTCTGCTAAATACTGAGGATTACAGTCAGTCAATAATTTCAGAGTTTAAGTCAGACTAACTGTAATCCTCAGTGATTTACCAGAAAATCAAACATTTTACAAGGGACAGGGCAAAAATTAGAGGCAAAATCAAGAACATCCTGCAAAAATCAGAGACAACTAAAAGCTATGCCTGAGCGATTATATTTCACAAAATCACTGACCCACTACATCAGCACACATTACATCAACCAGAAATAGTTGGCACTCAATAAATGGAAAAAAAAATAAACAATGTTTTATACAGGGGGAAAGCCCTCTGTACCCACCACATCCCCTGCTAATTATATACACCAATTCTGGGATCACAAATGACTTATCTAACCCCCATAGCAAAAAAAACATATCCTATGATGTACCAGCAATAAATAAGCTTCCTTCCTAAACATTTGATGTATAGAACATATGATGAAAAACAGTGAATCCACACCTGAGCCAGCCATTTGTACCTTTTTATAATGTCCTCCTGTTCTCATATGTCTTTACTAAATATGATAGAAACTTGTGTTGTGTGGATTCCCTCCAGATACTTAAAAGTTTGCAGAAACCCACTGGATCTATACAGTACCATAACAATGCCTTTCAGTCTTACAACATAGTTACAGTAAATTACTCTGCTAACAACCTCCCCCGTTTAGGATCCTTGATGATGTCAGGCCTGTGATTACCTACTCTGCTATTTGAATCTTTGTTCTTCTTCCCAGAAGCACCACATATTCTATATCACTCCAACTGTGGGTCCTTTTCTTTGTGGTAGGGGTCAGACTTTTTGCATCAAATTCTAGGATGGTCAATGGAGCCTAGATTTAGCATCTTAGAGATTGGAGACATCATGTTACAGAAGGGTGGATTATTCACTATGCCCTAACCTCATGATGCATGTGTTGAGGAAATTAATATTGGTTATCACTTCCACACACTTATATTAAGCCCCTGTTTAGCTCTTCCTGCTTATACTTTCATTACTTATCCCTCGTCATTGCTTGATGGTGTAGCTGATATGAAGCTGTGGTAGAGGGACCCACCACCATCCTGTTTCTGAGGAAGGACAGCATGTCAGTAGCTTCCATTCATACCTCTTTTTATTGGTTATTAGATGTAGGGCTGCCTGCAGTTCTTTATCAATGGACAAGAAACTGCGTATTTTCAGTGTCATTATTTGAATCACTTATGAGGCTATGAACATTAATTTAGTTTGCACTTTGATTTAACTGTTCCATTAAAAAATAATGTCACTGTTCTTTTCTGTGTTTGGGATTTTTAACTATAGGACCAATGCACTTTTACACCTCTTCCTTTTGTTGACTTTGTTGTGTTAAACAGTTTTAAAAATGACTATAATACTCTGTATATTGTATTTTAAAATTAATTTTCTTTTGCATATCTGTCCTATCAAATTCACAAATCATTCTCTTCAGATTATTGTGATGATATATGATGGTGCATGAGTAAATGTCTCCATGGGGATAACTTCACTGTAATGATATTTATCAGTCTCCAAGAGCAATGGTCAAGAAGATGCATGCATTGAATATGATCTCCGTGGCAGTTAACGATGATGCTGCAAAAGGTATGCTTCTCCGCCCAGCTAAGAAGACAGCTGACCTTTATGCATGTGATGTTCTTAAAGTCAAACTGAAAGATGTGAGCCTGCCTTGCAGATGTGAGAGCCAAACATAAGAAAGAGCAAAGGATAAATGGACACCTCACCCAATGTACAGAAAAAAAGTGGCAAAGCTGCTAATTTTGACAACAAAGAGCTGAAATAGTATTTTTACAAGAAACACATTTACTTAATAAGGATGCTAATAATCTAGCATTAAAGAATTATTTGATTTCAGCAGGTTTTAGTTTTAGATCTAAGTGAAGAGACACACTCATTCTGTGGAAGAATTCACCAGTAATGCCTAAAGTAATGGACACCTATGTTGATAAAAATGGTTTGTTAAGCATTGTTCTAATTGAATGGAATAGGAAACTATATACTTTAATAAACTCTTATTGTATTCCAGAGATCACAGCTAAAGATACAAAAAATTATTTAGACACTATACCTTATTATATGAAAGGTGAAGTTATTATGGCCAGTGATTTTAACTGTATCTTATCTGAGAAGGACACCACTGCTTATAGGAAAGCTAGAATCACATCATCAGTGAAACATTTATCAATTTTTGTAAACCTAATGAACTTAAAGGATATACATGAACTAAGAAAAATAAATTAACTTCAATACACATATCACTCTTATAGATATGGAATGTAGACAAATATTGATAAGGTTTTTGTTGCAAACAATCTGATTTCAAATATCAGTGAAATTTCAATAGTGTATTGTCCATTGTCAGATCACAATGCTATTATATTTAACATTATATTAAAAGCCAATAGATTAGTGATCAGCAGTATAGTTTCATGCCGGGAAAGAGCACTACAGATGCGATGTTTGATCTGAGAGTGCTGATGGAAAAATACAGAGAATGTCAGAAGGAGTTGCATTGTGTTTTTGTAGACTTAGATAAAGCATATGACAGGGTGCCTAGAGAGGAGTTGTGGTATTGTATGAGGAAGTCAGGAGTGTCAGAGAAGTATGCAAGAGTGGTACAGGATATGTATGAGGGTAGTGTGACAGCGGTGAGTTCTGCAGTGGGAGTGATGGATGCATTTAAGGTGGAGGTGGGGTTACATCAAGGATCAGCTCTGAGCCCTTTCTTATTTGCAATGGTGATGGACAGGTTGACAGACGAGATCAGACAGGAGTCCCCCGTGGACTATGATGTTTGCAGATGGCATTGTGATCTGTAGTGAGAGTAGGGAACAGGTGGAGGAGTCCCTGGAGAGATGGAGATATGCTCTAGAGAGAAGAGGAATGAAGGTCAGCAGGAATAAGACAGAATATATGTGTGTGAATGAGAGGGAGGATAGAGGAATGGTGAGGATGCAAGGAGTAGAGGTGGCGAGGGTGGATGAGTTTAAATACTTGGGGTCAATAGTTCAGAGTAATGGTGAGTGTGGAAGAGAGGTGAAGAAGAGAGTTCAGGCGGGAAGGAGTGGGTGGAGAAGAGTGTCAGGAGTGATTTGTGACATACGAGTACCTGTAAGAGTGAAAGGGAAGGTCTACAAGAGGGTAGTGAGACCAGCTATGTTATATGGGTTGGAGACAGTGGCACTGACAAAAAGGCAAGAGTTTGAGCTGGGTGTGGCAGAATTAAAGATGTTAAGATTTGCACTGGGTGTGACGAGGGTGGACAGGATTAGGAATAAGTATATTAGAGGGTCACCCCTGGTTGGAAGGTTTGGAGACAAAGCCAGAGAGGCACGATTATGTTGGTTTGGACATGTGCTGAGGAGGGATGCTGAGTATATTGGGAAAAAGATGCTAAGGATGAAGCTACCAGGTAACAGGAAAAGAGGAAGGCCTAAGATAAGGTTTATGGATGTGGTGAGAGAGGACATGCAGGTGGTTGGTGTGACAGAGCAAGATGCAGAGGACAGGAACAAATGGAAACAGGTGATCTGCAGCGGCGACCCCTAACGGGAACAGCTGAAAGAAAAAGAAGATTAAAAGCCAATAACCTAATACATCATAGAAGATTACTAGCATACATCATTAAAATAAAAAGGATTTAAGGAGAATTATATAAATTAGATCAATAATTTCTTTGATATTATTCTTTGGGATTCACTAAAGGCTTACTTAAATAGTAGAATTACAAGCCAGTATACAAGTAAAACAAGAGAGTGGGACAAAATTAAATACATTACAGGATAAAATAAAGTTAGACCTAAAACCAAATGATGCTCTCAGTCAGTCAGTACTAAAAAAATTAAATACAAAATACATTGAAATTCTAAATCATAAAATATAAATAAACCTGGAAAAAACTAAAACTTCAAATGTATTCAGTAAACCCGTCAAGCTTACATAAACTTGCTATTAGATTGAAGAAAATGAATAAACTAAATCATATAAAAGAAATTACGGGTCTATATTATAAGCATGAAAAGACTAAACCGCGAATGCTCACATGAGCAAAAATGCCAGGAATCAAAAGTGTGATTGTGGGGTCATGTTACGGTGAGGAGTGGGATGTTTGCCCTTTCCTCACTCTAGTGCAATGTCAGAGTTAGAATATATAGTTAGCGGGGGTGTGTGTGTGGGGGGCGCAGCCCCCCACAATAGCAAGTTCGATTACCGGCATTTTCATTCATGTGAGTGTTCGTGGTTTAGTCTTTTCATGCTTATAATATAGACCCAAAATTACAACACTAATAAATAATAAAAAGGAAAGGAAAACTGATATTAAGAATATTTTATGAAAACATAAATAAAAATTCTAATAACAGTGATGAAATAGTTGAAACCTTTCTAAAGGAAACTATAAATAATAAATTAACAAGTGAATACTTAAAAAATAGACCATTCACTTTAATAGAACTAAAAGATAAAAAAAAAAGTAAAAAAAATAATAAGGCTCCTGGCTTACATGGTCTTATATCAGAATTCTATAAACTACTTCCGGATAATGTAGTCAACATACTAAAGGCCTATTGGGAAATAAAAACAACTTCTGAAGTTCTCCCATCATGGAAATATTCCCTCATATCACCCATTCTGAGACAAGATAAAGACCCTATGAAGTGTTCTTCTTATAGACTAATTTCACTCTTAAATATTGACTATAAGATGTTGTTGTTTCTTTTGGCTTTTCCCGGTTAAGGGTTGCAACAGCGGAACTCCGGTCCGCTAATGATTGGCAGTTGATTTTTACGTGCCAAGTTGCTGGCCCTGACGCACAACCTTCAACGAAGGTACGCCCATTCACGCATGTCTCCACACAGAAGACGCTCTAGCTGAGAATCGAACGGGACAATGTCTTGTTGTGAGGCGACAATGTTACCGCAGCACCACCACCGTGGATTCATGTCTATTTTAGCTAATAAAATCAATCTATTAATACCAAAATTATTTAACACCGATCAAACAGAATTTATTTTAAATAGACAGGTACAAGAGAACACAATAAGGATACATACACTAATAGATTATGCAAATGACAATAAAAAACTTTATATCATTAGTTTTGAGTTAGACAAAGCGTTTGACTCATTCAATTGGCCTTATCTATTTAAAGCACTTAAAAATACAACTTCTCAGTGAGCTAATTGCATTAATTTCAAAATTCTACATTAATTCATGTGCTTACGTCAACATTGGTTCCTTTCTTTCTAAGTCCTTTAAATTACAAAAAGGTACAAAATAAGGTTGTCTAACATCACCACTACTTTTTGCATTAGTTATAGGACCATTTACTAATTTTATTAGAACAACCCAGGAGGGTGAAAGGAAGTTACAATCTCAATGTAATTTAAAAGTTTACTACATACAACATTATGTATATAAAACTATTAAATTACATTAGGTTTGTGGCTTTCTTTCACTCTGCTAGGTTGTTCCATTTGCTGTGTTTTTGGGGACTTAGGGCTTAGAACTCCATACCTTCTGTCTTTTTTTTTTTTTTTTTTTGTTCTGAAGTTTCTCCTGGTTTGTTTGGTTACCTTTATTATATCTAATAAGAACATTAATGGTATCAAAATAGAAGATGATTTTGAACTAAATTTGTAACTCTTTGTAGATGATATTCTACTTACAATAGGGAATATAGAAAAATCTCTTGAACATATAATTAGTTCTCTGAGGCAATTTGAAACAATTTTGAAACTAAAATGTAATCATAATAAAATAAGTACATAATTAATCAATATGAAATTAAAAAAAAAATCATACAAAAATATACTGATTTCAATTGGAGTAACACTCAAATTAAATATCTTGGTATCACCATTACTTCTAATAGCAAAGAAATTATACAAGTTAATTGCCAACAGGTTACTGATCAAATTATATGTTTAGCTACAAGTTAGATTCAATTTCTCTTTACTATGGAAAAACACTTAATACTAATTAAGACTGTAATTCTCCCTAAAATACTATTTATTATACAATTATTACTGTCTCCATCAAAAATATTAACAAAAAAGATAAATAACATTTACTTAAATTTCTTTGGCATCCAAATAAACCAGTAGTTTGCTTTAGTTGGCACACAAAAGTTTAGGGAAATGGTGGAATTGGATTTCCTGATTTTCAATTGTAAGCCACTTCAGCAATTGTAAAAGTTATTGCATTGTAGATAAATTCTTCATATGACTCAAAACAGAAACAAATACATCAGATAATATTATCTAAAAATAATAAACATATCACAAGTCGTCATAACCAAATAGCTCCTAACAGTTTGACTGGCTATTAAAAGAGTATTGTTTAAATGGAAATAATTCTTTTAATCAGAATCCCTATATAGGCAACATTATTTATTCCTTCCGGAAGTCCACTTATTTTAATTATTGTATTAAAGACTTAATCCAATAACATATAGAAATGAATGTTTAGAAACTCACACTTTCACTAAAATGATAGAATTAAAAGAACAAAATAACTTAACTTATTGGCATCAATTTTTGAATGGTACAGAAATACATCCTGTTGAAAATTTGATGTCTAAATGCAATCAGGATTCTAGGAACTGGTTAATACTACAAATATGTATAGATTTTGTGAACACTGAGATAAATAAGATATTTTATTTGGATAAAAAATGATTCCCCAAAATATTGGAATTTTTAATTAATATTAAACATAAAGCAATAAAAAATAAGTCATACTTATCACAAATTTATAGACTTCTTTTGTTTATATCCCTCACTCTCAGACAACACTTATTGGAATTATTCCACAAAAAATAATAACAGAAATTTTACTGATGAAGACAAGAAAATAGTATTAAAGTCAACAGATAAAACTACATCATTTTTATACTGTAAAATGTTAATCTGGAAATTTTTACAAAGAGCTTTTGTTACACCTAACAAAATTACAATTATATATAAATTAAACAGAATCAAATTTTGGATATCTGATTCTGACATAATAGCAGTCTGGATGCATATGGTATATGAATGTGAGGTCATCTCCCCTTTTTGGAAATAAATTAATAACTTTATTCAAGCATTGTGGTCAGATAACTGTAATATCTCTAAGTAATTAGCTTTATTTAATGCTCTGATTACCGAGATAATTCTGAAGACTCAAGTACCTCTTTTATGGTGTATACTAGCAATAGCTAGGAAAATAATAAATTAGTGCTGGAAAAGTGAAACTACTCCGTCTTGTACTGAACTTATTGGTATGGAAAAAATTGTATGTAGTAGTGATGCATACAATAAAGATGAGAACTTCTAATATTACACATTCATATAAGTCTTGGCTTAAACTTAAAGATTTGCTTGAAAAAATATTAACTGTTGTTAATGTGAGTTACATAGATATATCATTCAGCTGTGGGTGTATGTAAATTGTTATATGTTTGTTTTATAATAATTTTGTTTACTCATTGTTATGAAAACAAAATAAAAAGGCTTAAAAAAACAGAGTGAAGGGTAATTATTAACAGATATTTTAACAGACAAAGCATGGCTGTCAAATAAGGTTGGAGAGTGGGGACTGAATCAAGAAAGATGACAAAAGTTGACATGACACTACAACCCCATGTAGATATTGGGAAAAAGAGGATTGATGATGATGATTTGCCTAGATAAGGAATATGTAGAAAGTAGATTGAAGGTACTTATGGAAGATAAGGCTTAAGGATAAGACACAAACCTTCCAGGATTTTAAGTATTTGACAAATAAAATTGTCAGTGCCCTATCAGAGTTATGCTCCACATTAGTAAATAGTGGATTGATTCTAAATGACTATAAGGAGGCCAGAGAAATACAAATACATAAAGAAGACATAAACATGGATTATGATAATTGCAAAAGAATAAAGACCCACATCTGTAGTAGGAAAAGTAATGAAAATAATGTGACAAAGACTTGTGAAGTGTTTAAATGCAATAATTTGCTGACGGATTCCAACATCGATTTATAAAAAAAAAAGATCATATCAGTTCACTTAAATTTGGTTTTATGAATAGATTACTATTGAATTAAGCAAAGAGAATTCTGATGGAAAACCTTTCAACTTTCCATAAGAGGTGTGTGTGTGTGTTTCTGTAATACATTGGCATTTCATATAGTATAGGTTTCTCTGCCTTACACTCACTGGATTGGCAAATTAAAAATAGTATTAGACAAGATAGAAATGATATGAAGAAAACGTATATAACGATATTTAGCATTACTGAAAAACATTTTAAAGATATATAAAATGCAAAAGCAGTAAAGATATATCAAGTGAGAAACTGTGCTTAAATTCTAAAAGTTATCACATACATAACAGACTGTGGATATATTTATAAAATGTTATGCAAAACAGTTTGGTTCCACAAAGGAGAAAGTCATTTGTGCTAGTAATAGTCAAATAACTTCAGATACTTATACTAAATTGGATCATGTTGACAAAGTACTACGTAAACTAGACCTTAGGAAAGCAGAGGGAGAAAAATTAGTAACAACACTTCATCATGAACTTACAGTGCCATTACAGCTGTAATTCACTAGGTCATTTCAATATGGAAAGGTCAAGATTAGAGATATGCAGGTGTTAAACCCATGAGAAACAGGTATTAGAAAAACCCAGAGACATACAGACCTATAAGTCTACTTTCTATTTGTGAAAAGCAATGAAGAAGGTTATTTTTGATACATTATTGTCATAATTATAAAGGTTGGGATTTGAAACCATATATCAGCATACACATGCTGAAAATGTATCTGTAACTACCTGTAACACAATGTTCTACAGCTGTAAATTAAAATATGTGCTGTGACATAATTTATATAGACCAGCCTTTGATATATAAAATACTGATCAATAAATTAGTACATCTAGGTATTGCTGTAAACCTTACAGGATAGATAGCTGCATGGCTTACAAGTAGGATATGGCTAGTATCATAAAGCAATTGGACAAGTGAATTTCTAGGTTACAGTCAAGGTATCCCAAAGGGCTCTGTCCTAGGCCCATACTTGTTTAGGCTGTAGCTTTCTAATCTATATTATTCAACTGAGTTGCGCTACAGTCTGTGTACAGATTACTTGAAGATGGGAAAACAGATTACATACATTACAGATAGGGCATGCCTGCAAAGGAACTTGACTAAATTTACCAGCTGGGAACAGTAAAATAATATGCTAATAGATATGTCATAAACAAAGCATATGAAACTTGGAAGAGATAGATGAAAAGGTGAATGTTTAATACAGTGCATAATGATTGAAACTGTAGATAAATTTAATGGTCTGGGTATACAAGTATAACCAACTTTGATTTTTTCAGACCATATTAATCAACAGGTTAATGGCAGTTATAAATCAATAGGCTTTATTAAAAGGTATAAATGATTTAGGGAATCAGAAATGATGAAATCATTGTAAGTTAAATTAGACCCAAACTAGAGTACGGAATAATAATATGGAAACATTACAAAAGAAACATGAATAAATTGAAAGAGTACACCAAAAATATACCAAAGACATCAATGGATGTGAAAGTTTAAGTTATTATGAAAGATTAAAATATCTGAACTTGTACAGTGTCTCATATGGATATTTAAAGAGAGACCTTATTCAGGTATATGACATATTTGGAGACAACTACCTCTGGGAATGCTTGAGGCTGTTAAAGAGTAATAGAAAAGTACAAGACAACCTGTATAGCAGATGATACACGAATGAAAGATGTAGTAATTACATCTGTCTGACAGAGCAGTAAACACTTGAAATAGACTACTAAATTATATTAAAGCAAGCAAAGTTCAGATGTTTTTAATAACAAGTTGTAGTAGTATTACAGGGATGACTGTTTTGTCATATTGGCAGGCTAGAAAGGCATTATTGTCTGTGCTTGAAATGTTTTTATTTATGTACGTATGTATCTATGTATGTGCTGAGTACCAGGATAGGTGTCCTCTTCCCAGGCAATGTGAATTGGATAAACCAGGTACTGGAGAATGAATGAATGAAAGAATGAGTGAATGGATGAATGAATGAATGAATGAATGAATGAATGAATGAATGAATGAATGTGGTATTCTTGAATTATAGTATATATTTTGATTTGCTACTACTAAGAAGTTTATCGAGCATGTTGAAAGGCTTTGATGTTGGACAAACATTATTATACTAGGTTGACCTTAGGAAAACAAGCATGAAACGCAGAATTGGAGAATAAATATTTGGGAAGAGTGGCATCAATAATGGAGTGCAAAAGATGCCAGTTCTGGGACCTGTGATGTCCAGTCACGGTGTGTCAGACATTATAAGTAAAACTGAGTATACCATGCATTTTTTTAGCTGGTGATACAGCAACAGGAAGAATGCTGGATGAGAAATGAAAACTTTACAAAATGGCTTAAAAAGACTGGAGGGATAAACTGTGTAAAGGCAGTTACAGTTTAATTAATCAAGTACAAGATATTGCATCTAGGATAATAATCTAAAGTTTGATTATCAGACAGGCTGTGTCAACTTAAAATGTATAGGACAACAGGGTGGCTTACATTTGGTCATTGCTACAGACTTTAATCAAAACATACACAAAATGAAAAGGATGTAGTCAAAGCCAATAATATGTTTTGTTTAATTCTTATGGAGTACAGATATAATACATCTACTTTAAAGGTATTATGTTAGGCTGCAGATGGAATACTGCATGTAGTTGTCATGTTTTTAAGGAGAGAGAAGCATTAAATTATAAGAGCAAACTCACAGAATGGCTTTTGGAGTAATAAGAATTTTGCAAAACAAAAGTTAAGAAGCTGTCCAGTCTGAGAGTAGGTTGGAAGGAGGAAACATCACATGGGTGTACAGAATAACAAAGTATATGTGCAATGGTATATCATTAAAATGAAAGACAAAAGTATAAGAAGGGGTTAAATTATGAAAATGGGACATCAAAATGTAATTTAGAGCTTATGAGATATTTATTTATTTATAGAAAGAGTTGCTGAGAAATGGAATATCTTAGAATAAATTAAAAACTATAAATCCAGACATGCATTTATGAAATACTGGTATAGGTGGATGACTAGCAAAACAAGTGTGGCAGGTGCAGAATGCTAGCTTTAAACAATGGGTAGATAAGACAGATAATATTGCATTTTTCTAGATAATATTTATGCTGCAACATATGATATGGGTATCTAGAAGACAAATGTAAATTCCAGAACGCATAGACTGATGCCAAAAATGTATATTTACAACTCTTCCCTACTACCCAAATGTAAGCACAAGTTTAATAATGATGATGATTATGACAATAATAATAGTAATAATACTTAACCTACACAGGCTTATTGTACTGATCATAGAAAATTTCCATGAGTAGGTTCCATGTGATGCCTCCATTGATTGAATACTCCAGCAAAACTCCTTGATTTCGGGTAGTGGGGCTTGTCAGGCAACCATACATGAAGTAGAACTGGATAAATTCTGCATTAGTGAGGTTCAGATCCACTGTAACCAACATGCGGCTGCAACTCTGCAAAAAATAAGGAGAATAACATTTTCAAAGTCAACAGCACTTGATTAATTAACATTTTACAATGCTAATTCTCATCAGCATTGTTTGTTCTTTATTAATTGTTTATTTATGCTGTTACCTCCCATCAACTTATTTTAGACCTGATTAATATTCTGACTGTTATACAAAATATTTTGTTGTGTTAAAAATGTATACACACACAGCTAATACTCATCCAGTACATGATAGCACATGTGTATGGTACAGGACTTAGAATGCTCTCTTGGCAACCAGACAGTTTTGTTATGGTTGGCTAGGTGATAATATGCAACTGAGAAAATCACAACTTTTCTGAATGGATTAATTTCATTTGGAGTTTTGCTCTGTTTTGCTACTTGTATGGTCATGTGGGGGCACAAAATGTGTTTCGTACGTTAACTAAGCATCATCTTGAACATTTTCTTTTGTGCCACATAGTGTTTGATTATCTGTTTCAACACATTGCCCAGCATCAAGATCACCTGTATTAATGGGAAATATTACTGTCTATGGAGACATGGAGATTGATGGAGAATCACCATAGCCATACTATGTCTGGAAATACTTTACTTTTGGCTCTGTAGAAGCTTTCCATTTTAGACTGTATAATATGTCTGACAATGGTAGCCATTACATACTCTATCGCTTTATAATATTATTGCAGAGGGCTAAGGAATGCTGCAGTGAACATCACTGAGATGTGATTCTGTAGCACTTAAAAACCTTTCTTGTCATGCACTATCTATCTTGCTGACAAGCTTTACTGTCATATAGTTACGAGATGTGAAACAGGCATATTCTACTATCATGTAGTATAAGTTAACTCATTCACTCCAATGGAGCTCAGGAAGTTTACACTGTAACTTCCAATGGGCAGAGCCTAAGCCTTTTGACAGAATAAACTTATGTTCTCACATTTCAAACATATATTCATATCTCTGGAGCCACAGGAATTTTGAAAGAAGTATAAATGGCAAACTCTTCAGCACAAACTATTTTTATAGTAGTAGTAGTAGTAGTATTCTTTAGGTACTAGGTCTTAAACAGAATTTTATAAGTCACAGTAAACACAGTAATTATTACATTGGTAATATTTTGTAAACAACTTAAAATATCTTAGCAAGCACTCTAAGTTACACACATATAGCAGCATTTTATTCGTCTAGCTAACAGCTTTCATATGAAGTTAAGGAGTTCTGTCTGTGTTACTTGGTTGTTGAGATATTTAGAAAAATTTGAAAATTATATCTATATAAATTAATATCATAAAAACAGCAGTTAATATATATTTACCTGCACTAGAAAGAGGCCAAATATTAATGCAGTTGGGTTTGCTATTATGTAAGCTTCAAGATGAAATCTTCTAGAACCTTGTATATAAGTGTGGTTTTGTAATTACTGATGCAAATATGAACAAGTAATATTTGATGCCTAGAGGCGTCAGTAGGAGTTAACTGCAGATGCACAGTCCAAATGTTCCAAGCAGGTCCACGCCAGTGAAATAAAAGAACAATTTCTTTATTGCCGCAGTAGATTTAGTGCTTTCTTCTGCTTATACCACAAGACTTCTTCAGAATATACTTTCATACTATTCAAGCACATTTAAATACTGCAGGAACAAAACCACCTGATCCAATAACAATAAAACAATTAAACATTTAAAGAAACACTACTTTCAAATATATACATAGAAATACAAACATAAAAATACAATTATGTATCTAACCACATAAAATGTGTGTGTATGTATGTCACCTCTAAACAAACAAAAAAATTATTAAGTATGTGTTTGCTGAAGTACTTGAGAAAAGGATTGGGTTGGTATATAGGCCAATTTTGAGAGGACGTGCGGAGAATCCTGGGGTGACAGGAGACAAACAGGTTGGTGTATAGCAAACATTTTCCATGGCCTTTATTACTACATTCTCTAATGAACATGTTGAGATTGTGAATATTTTAAGGAAGAACTGAAGTATATTCTCCTGCTTTGATGGGATACTTGAAATTGTAGGGATGGAGCCCAAGATAGTATTTAGAAAAGGTAAATCGATCAAGAGCTTTTTGGAAAGTGACAGTGCTAATAATGCTCTCATTAGTTTTAGAAGGTTTGGGACATTTAACTGTGGGTCCTGCCCTCAATATTTACAGATTAGGAAGGGGGAAATATTCATGGTTAATGGTAAAATGATTCGACCCACTTTTCATTGTAACTGCAATACATGAGGTATTGTTTATGTGACCCAATGTAATCATTGCTCTAAATTCTATGTTGGGAAAACTCAAAGACATTTTAGAGATCGGATTTATGAGCACTTGTTAGACATTAGACATCAAAAATGACTAATGCATTAGTGAAACACATTGTCCAACACCCTGAACATAAGTTTTTATTTTTTGAAGTTGAGCAGGTGTATAAAAATCATAGGGGTGGGCCATGACAGGATTTGTTAGAAGCCAAAGAATTGATTTGGCAAATTAGGTTGCAGGCTCACATTTTTCCTGGGCTTAATGAACACCTTAATATTAGCAGCATTTTGAAACTCAGATCTTATAATGTTTAAACCTGGGTTGTTTTATACAATTTCTACATATTGTATTTTGTATTTCATTATATTTTTTATATAAAAAAGATGGCTTGTTTAGAGGTGACATATACACACACACACACACACACACACACACACACACACACACACACACACACACACACACACACACACACACACACACATTTTAAGTGGTTAGATGCATAACATATATTTGAAAGTAGTGTTTCTTTAAATGTTTAATTGTTTTATTGCATCAGGTGGTTTTGTTCCTGCAGTATTTAAATGTGCTTGAATAGTATGAAGTTAGATTCTGAAGAAGTCTTGTGGTATAAGCAGATGAACGTGCTAAATTTACTGTGGCAATAAATTATTCTTTTATTTCACTGGTGTGGACCTGCTTGGAACATTTGGACTGTGTTTTTCCATTTTGGTATTTGTTGTTCTGGTTCCTAGTTATGCTAACTACAGATGCACCTGGATGTGTCACTTGGATGTAATGATTTAAGACATCAGCATGCCCTACTGTGATACAGTGTGATTGGTGACAACTCTGTGCTGTAATGTGAGGCAGTGTGTTTTGTGGCAACTGTGTGCCCTAGTATCCTGCACTGTGATCTGTGATAACTGTGTTTCTTTGTGCCCTACAGTCTGAGCTGTAACATCTGTGCACCCTAGTGTCATGTAGTATGTACTGTGACACCGGTACACCTTGATATGATTCAATATGATATAGGCAAACTGGATGCTCAAGTGTTGTGCATTGTGATGTGTAATAACTGTGTAACCTGATGTAATTCAGTGTTATGTGTGAGAACTGTGTATCTCTACAGTTATGCAGTGAGATCTATGATAACTGTATGCCTTACAGTCATGCAGTGTAATCTATGACAGCAGCATGGCCTAGTGTTATGCAGAGTGGTCCATGATAACTGTATTCCTCAGTACCATGCTGTATGATCTGTGATTAATGTGAGCCCTACTGTGATCTGTGATGACTGTAGGCCCTAATACGTTGCACTGTGATCTGTGATAATTGGAGGCCCTACATGCCATGCAGTGTAATCTATGACAACAGTGTGGCCTAGTGTTATGCAGAGTGGCCCACGATAACCATATTCCTCAGTGCCATGCTGTATGATCTGTGATAATGGCATATCCAAGTATCATGCAATGTGATGTTTGATTACTGCTTGCCTAAATGTAATTCAGTGTGATTTATAATAACTGTGTCGCAGTGATATGCAATGTGATGTGTGATAACTGCAGGTGTTAGTGTCATGCTGTACGGTGATTACTTTGAGTCCTAGTGTGATCTGTGATGATTGGGGGCTCTATGTGTCACACGTGTGATCTGTGATACCATAAGCTTTTTAATACTATTGTGCTTTAGATACAAGGTGTATGTTATGTTAGATCTGAACTTCCTCATAATCTCATTAGTTTCATTTAGGCTACTTACTATGGCCTCCCAATCATTTGGATTACAGGTTATAGGTTTATAGGTTTATTTTTATGGATCAAGCAACATGTCAAAAGACAGAATTACAAAAAAAAAAAAAAAAAATGAAGGACTTTGTGACATAGAAGCTGGGATCATGAAGTCATTGCTGGGATCTAGAGGTCACATCAGGAGGCATGACATACCAGGAGGAGTCAGCAGTTACGTGAGGTAAAACAAGACCTACCACATTAGCAGTGTTGTCAACTTAGTACATTTTTTTACCAGCAATAAGAAATGGAGTCATGTTAAATATGTTGTGAAGCATTTGTATGTGAAATCCCTAACTGAATTAGGGCTAGTAGCACTTATTGCAGACATTGACTAGTTTGATATCTGTATACCATGTGAGTACTGTGCATTAGCAATAAAGCAAAATCAATGTATTACCAAGGTTAGTCAGCATGCATGTGCAAGACAGAGAAACAGAAGTATGGAACTCAGAAGCACATAATTTGATAGAAAATTAAGACTGCAGGGACCACAAATGCCACCCTTTTCCCTACTGCCTGGATAGGCTAAGGATCCTTCTTAGCCAAGAGCTTACTTATTTTTAATTTTCTCCCTAGCCATCATAAGAATTGTCTTATGTCTGTCCCATGCGTTACTGAATCCTATTACTTTTCATACCCTACTATCCATTCAGGAATACTGTTTCAGCCAGCTATCTCTTGTTCTGTGAAAAAAATGTTTCCTCATTTCTCTTTTGAAAAACACTACACGTTATGTTGTTTTAGTCTTCCTTTAAATGACTTTTGCCACAACATGCACATCATCTGTTACCCTGTTCTGAACTGCCTCTATCCTATCTCCTCTATACAATGATGAATGTTACAACATTGCACACAACATTCAAGAAGTCCTTTTGTAGTAGACAAAGGGGATAACTACTGCTGCGTTTCTACTGCCAAGGTTTATTCCCAGGCTTTTCAGTATTTTTCCGGACATCTATGCTACTTTCTCATATTGCTTGCTTGCATATCTTCGGGTCATCAGACAAAACTACTTGGATCCCTTACCTCACTTGTCTGTGCTAGAAATTCCCCCTCAATTGTCTCCTGTCTGGATCTTTTGTTTTTTCTGATATACTTGTTTGGATATCTCTGCACAGAATATAAGTTGCCATGTCTTAGACAATAATTTTACCCATCATTCTGTTGTTCATCAGCCTAATTGCACAACTTTGTATCACTGTCCAAATGGCAAACATTTTCCCTTATTCTTCCTCCAATGGGGTTTAAAAATACACTGATAATGACTGGTCCATCAAGTGACCATCACACACATTCTGACACATTTAATCTGAATGGATTTAATTTATACTGTTACTGTGTATCCTGTTGTCTAGTCTGTGTTGAAACATTCCAGATATTTCTAACCACTTACAGCATCTAACACCATGCAACTTAAACAGGCCATATTCACACACTGATTACACTCCTAAACTGAGAAAAAATAACCTTGCTATACAAACAGCAAAGAGCAAAACTGTCATATAGCAAAGTGTTTCAGATTTAAAAAATGTCACGGATTGTCCTACAAGCTGCACTACTGACAATATACATAACGAACATAGCTTTAAGAGCAAATGGTAAAAGAACACCATTATAGTTTCTAAAGAAACTACTACCTTTTTACCCCCTCCCTTCCTACTTTTACTGTAACATGTTGCCTCCAGCTAGACCAGTCTGGGACACCCAGGAGTCAACTATCGTACACTCTCAAAATGAGTCAAATGTACTTTTAACTGCTGGGCAGTCTATCTTCAAAATTATAATTCACAAGTTTTGTGTAATTACTGTTATATAAATTAATAACCAACCAGATCAGAAATAAACCTCTGAAACTGAACAGTGAAACTTTTTCCATACAGAAATTAGACAGTACACTTTTCAAATTACACAAAGAAATATAATCTTGTGCATGGAAATATAAAAGAAAACATTTAAACAGACAAATGACATTAGAAAACACAATTGCTATTAGCCAGATGATCATATGACTACCACTAAATGAAGGCAACTATAATATATCTTGCAATGGCTTTTGAGACCAATTACAAGTTGCAAGAAGCTCAGTGGAAACATTTATAGCCATGAGCTCACTGACTCTGGTTAACAGACTGTCTATTTTCTCATTGGCAATCAGTGCAAAGGTTTCTTCACTGCTCTCAGTTCATAAAGCCAAATGAGCATCCCAATTAACATGCAAAGGCCAAATAAACTGCACTGCTGCACTGAAATTTTAGGGAAGAGGCACATAATTTGAAAAACTTTAAAGGGATATCGTGGAATAAGGCAATTCTGGGAAATATGTAGTTAACACTGCCATTTTAGATAAAACCCAATCTTTCCACTTTTTGGTAAAGGGAGTCCTGACCCACACTTTCTGCTTGGTCAAAATTTTGAATACAGTTAACATCATTCAAAGAAAAGCTCTTAAGCAAACCAGAAAGTTTCATCCTAATTAAGATAAATAGCTTTAGAGGAGGCAAGTGGTAACAGTTGTAAGAAAGGATACCATGTGGTGAAGATGAAGAAATGGAGAAACAGGCAAATCATGTCATGAAAAGAATGTGTAGAAAGGTCTGACTGTAACACAAATCTTATGAAGCTGTTGTATAAGAAGTATCCCAAGGAATTGTGAGTGATCCAAAGTACACAAAAGTGAATTCAAAGCAGGTAACTGAATAGTGTGTTCCAAGCTGAACCTTAACAGACTGCTGAAAGTGTCAACTGCTGTATGATGAAACAATGGAATGCCCTACCATACAAAAGTGAAGCAAGAATAATTTTTGTTTTTGTGAAATTATTGTGTTCTAAAAAAAATAAATAAATATTTTTTTCACTGTATCAAATACCCGGGAAGGACTTGTGTGAAACTAAAACAGAACTGTGCTTTTTCTATAATAAGAGGGCTGAAGAAAGTTGTGTAGTGGGACACTATACTAACCAATACTGATGAAGTTTGAATTGCAAAACATGGTGTTCTTCTGCCACAATCTGTACAAACTGTGGGAAGAATATATACCAGTAAACAGCAGTTTTTCTTTCTGAATGGCTCATAGAGGCATTTTTCAAAGTTGCTTTCACTAATGAATTGGGAATTAGCTGTAAGAAAACCAGCTGGAAATTGTATGCTATAAAGGATGCTGAGAAAATTGCAGTGTAAAGTCTGAAATTAAAGAACTGTGTAGAGAACTGAACATTTACAAATCAAATTTGTCTGCTGTGGTATTTTAAACCAAGTACAAACTGAGATGGTACTAGATGTTAAAGGGGTAATCTGCTGGAAACTGATTTTGTGCACATTAGATATTATCTGGTACTAAGCTCTTACCCCACCAGAGGTTCTGTTTTTAAAAGTGAAATCCTGTGGCAGTGGAAAGAAGTTCACTGCTGTAGAATAAATATGAACCACAAAAAATAGATAATTGTACAATTGTGAAACTTTTGTGCTTACACCCTGGCAAAAATCCATTGAGAAGTACAGATTGTTTGTACTGAAAAATGAAAAGTGAAAGCATAATATGGAATGCAAAATAAAGTTAAAATTTAAAGAGTGATGATTCTAGCCTTAAAGGATCTATAAGGCTATGTAAAGTGAAGCTAAAACAGTGTGAGTTATTATTCTAATTATAAAGGTTTAAACAGCTGGACTAACTAATGCTAAGTAGTAGCATTTAGTATCAAACAGCTTATAGAAAAGTCATTTTCAGAGAATGTAGCTGCACAGCAAATAGCCAACTAGCAAACAGCGATAAACAAAGTTCTTCAATAAAAGGTCGAGGCTTTGCTTGAAATGTGTAATTCCAGTCCTGGAGCTGCTGAGATCACTGAAATGAACACTTTGGTTTTGGGGTTAAAGGCTTGTCTTGATACTACAATGCTGAGACACCCAGGACTTCAAACACAGTGCAACCTCTTTAAAGAAGGAGGTCAAGGAAGTGAAAAAGGTTGCATAAGTCATTATAGCTGAAACAGAGATCTGAAAAAGCCATAACCATATGGCATTGTTGTTAAACACAGAGAACAGACAATTAAGATTCCCAACTATCTTACCTATATTCAATTTACTCATGCCCATAAACTCATCTTTAATCCCTCCAATTGCCCCTCCCTTGCCTCCTCCTTCAAAATGCATCTACCCAACAGACTTCTAAGATCCAATAACCAGAATTTGCTTGAACTGCACAAGCCTGCTCATCCTCCAGACAAACACCTACTATCCTTTTCCCTAGCACACCTCTGGAACTCCCTTCTACCTCTTATTCGTACTACAGACGACTACTCTGCCTTTAAGACCCTGCTTCATTCCCATATCAAAACCCTCTGGGAATGTTCCTGCTCTCATCCCACATGACTCACCTCTTTTTTCCCCCACTTCTCACACTCCTTTACTTCTTTCTTCCCTTCATCATACTGAGCTCAGTCTACCACCATTTTCATTTCTGTCATTTACTCCTACTCTTGCTCTATTTTTTTTACTTTTCTTTTCTTATTGTCCCATCCTTCTTATATTCAATAATTAACACCTCTTATTCCCCATCCTACTTTAACTCTGCTAAGATTTCATGTAAAACTGTAATGCCTGCTCTGTGTTATTTCACATTCTAACAAATTTAACAGGAATATGCACTAATGGCTTTTTCTTATTTTAATTGACCTATTTATGTGTGTTTGTGTGTGTGTTTGCAATTTTTAATTGAATTTTCGCTGCAATCGTAAGTTTTTATCATGTTATGTAATACCATCGTTCTTCAATAGTATTACATAAATGTAAATGCATTGTCTTCATATTATATTGCTGTTCATGGAGCTTTTCTCTCTGGGACTCCATTGAAAATGGGATCAATGAGCTCTTCTTGGCCCAATGGACTATCCCAGTAAACAAACTGTAAAATAAATAAATAAATAAATAAATAAAATAAATAAAATAAGAGGAAATGGTTTCTTTACAAAGAAATTAAATAGACTGCCATAAATATGATCCTAGAAGAGGAAAATTGTGCATTTTTTAAACAGAGTCACCAAAAGCCAGTGGCTGAGATTGAACTACTGAAAAGTCGTCAAAGCAAAAATAAGAAATTGCTTCTTTGTCTGGAAGACTTTCTGAACGTTTTAAGCTGGAACCAATAAAACAAAATAGTAGGCCTGAATGTTCCAGACAAACTAAAGCAACATTTTTAAATAAGCAAATAGTTGTGTTAAAGCAAATAACTGATGCAACTGTATCTGAGTATCAATACAGTTTAGATTTGCTAAAGAAACAGACTGAAAAAATAAAGAAAGATATGGAAAGGATGAAAGATTTACATAAACAGATTGAGGCACTATAGAACAAATGAAACTAAGATAACAGAAAAGGAAAATTAACCTGTTTAATACAATCTGAGAATATAAATGTGCATGTCTTTCAGACTGATGAGAAAATATTACTAGACTTCCAAACTGTGAATGATGCCATTAGTGACTTGAAAACAAAGTACAAAAATCTGAAAAGTGAAACTGAGTTGTTAAAGAAACAACTTCAAGGGAATGAGATTCAAACTAAGGATGATATATGAGCTTTTGTTTGTGAAAGTAAAGTACTGAAGGGGATCATGAAACATAAGCAAGATGCTTTCTTTGGCTTGGATTATATAACAAAAAAGTTTGAAGGGGGAGATAAACATACACAAGTTACTTTTTTTGTGAAATCACAAAAGCGGAATTCACTGCTGTAAAGTGTATGTAAGATAAGTGAACTAGATGTAATGTCAGTATGTACAAGATTAAAAAAAAGTGTAATATGCATGGCTGCCTAGTTAATGTGTTGCAGGAAGAGCAAAGAAAACTGTACTGCAAGGTAGATGAGCTAACCACTAAATTTAAAAATATGAAGGCTGAATGTTTAACTCAGAGTGAGGTTTATGAAAAATATCTGGAGATAGAGATATGTCAAACAGTGAAAGCTAGCACAGAAGGTATTTTATAAAGTATATGAATGTGCCCTTAGTATCTAAGACAGTGTTCAACGTAAGTGCAATGTTAACTGGGTAGGAAAGACATTGCTGTCAAAGACCCAGTTGGTGAAGATTTTATCCTACTTGTTAAACTGAAAGCCAGTATTATGATGTCACTACAGCAGGATTTTGCTGATGATTTATGGGAAATAAAGAATAAGAATCAGAAGCATGTGTGAAAGAACTGCAATAGAGGATCAAGAGTTACAGGTTCATAGGTAGGTACTAGGCTATTGGCCCTAGGGCATAATTAAGCCTAGCCAAAAAAAAATGTTTTGCTTACACTTCCCTCCCAAGTAGTTTAGTTTCCTGCGCCCCTGTCTAGCAGAGCCACAGAAGTGATTCCCGGGGTGAATTTCCTGTTTCCCATCCACTCATAAAGATTCCTCTTGAAGAGCGCTAATGAGGAGCTCTGCCTCACATATATGGGGACCTTATTCCAGAGCAAGGGAAGTCCCTGGGACACGAATCTGTCCCTCCAACAAGTCCTGTTTATTGATTATGTCAGGTTACGTCCCTTGAGTGTGTAGCTCTGGTGGATTGGGTTTTCCTTAGGTGGAGCATTTCTAGCAATTCGGGGTTTGACATAGCCTTGTATGTCAGGCAGAGATCACCTCTGAGTAGCCGGTACGTGACCGAGTACAGTCTGAGTTTTTTTAGCCTCATGGCATAGGACAACTGTTCTCTTTGTGAGGTACTTTTGAGGCCTCTCCAGTTGTTGCAGATGTCATGTTAGGTACATCCCGAACAGGGCATTATATTCAATAATGGGTCTAATGAGTGATGAGTAGAGGGGGATAATAACATACTTATTTCTGGATGCAAACCCTTTTGTGATAAGGTGGGCCATGTAGAAGGATTTTCTAACCACTTTAGCAATATGGTTGTTGAAGGAGAGGTTACTATCCACCTGAGTCCCTAGGTCTCTTATCACACTCTCCATGGTAAGTGGGCTACCACCTATGTTGTAATTCATAGGTACTTGGTTTTTCCCAAAGGGGATGATGATGCACTTTTTGGCATTTAGCTTGAGGCCATGGTTTTGGCACCATGTATCTGTATCTGTAAGACCCTTTTGAAGGATATCTACATCAGTAGGGGTCTTAATTATGGCACCCAGTTTGCAGTCGTCTGCGAACTTTGTTAGCCATAGTCCCTCCATGCTTGCTTGTACCTCCGAGAAGTAGATACCGAACAGGAGGGGTCCCAGGACTGAGCCCTGTGGTACACCACTAGACACAGGTTTGGAGTCAGATCTAGCGTTTCCTATTCTCATTGAATGGGTTTTATCCATAAGCCAGATAGAAACCCATCTTGTAACATATTGGTTTATATTTAGGTTGGTGAGTTTGTCAATAATTCCTGAGTGGGGAATGGTACTGAAGGCCTTTGCAAGATCAAGGCATGCTGTGTGAATCACCTTTCCCTCATCTATTGCTTTAGTGACCATTTCAAAAAAGTCAACCAGATTTAGGAGACAAGACCTTCCCTTTACGCACCCAAACTGGGTGGGGTCAAGGGTTTGTAGGTTCCCAATGTCTTTGTTTATGAGTTTCATGATGATGTGCTCCATGGCCTTGCAGACAAGACTCGTCATGCTGATGGGGCAGTAATTCCCGGGGTCAGTGGTGGCACCTCCTTTGTGGAGTGGTATAACTGTTGCCATGTGCCACTTTGTGGGCATATAGCCTGAGGTGAGGCTGTGGTTAAACATGGTATTAAGGTGAGGGATTAATTTGTTTTGGAGCTCATGTAGTATGCAGCCTGGGATGCTGTCTGGTCCCATGGATGCTGTATTTCTTGCCTTGGAGAGTGCTGTTTTCACCTGAGTGTCTATGATTTTAGAGGCAGTACAATCTTCTGGTATGGAAATGGGCCCTTTGGGGGGTGAGGGTGGGGTGACGTTTGCATTGAACCTATCTGCCAGTATATTGGTGATGTCAGTTGGTTCCGTGAATTTTGAACCATTATGCTGTAGCTCAGAGCAGATCTGTGAGCTGTTATTTAGGTTTTTGACATAGCTAAAAAATGCTTTGTGATTGTCTTTGGTGTCTGTTGCAATTTTTCTTTCAAAGCTCGCCTTAAAGGTTTTTATGAGGGTTCTTAGATTTTTGCTAAGGTTGGTCAGGGAGCCCCTCCATTCCCAGGTTTTTACTCTTTTTTGCATAATTTCTTCCTTCTATTATAGAGCTTACTTATGGCCGAGGTCCAGCAGACTGGTTTCCTCCTTTTGGAGGAGTGGGTCTTGGTCTTGTTTGGGATAGTATGGTCCATGCACTCATGTGCACTCTAGGGTGATGAGTTTATGATCTGATCTGACCAATGAGGAATTTACCACAGGTGTGGAGCATTTGTCCCCCATGTTGGTGATGACCAGGTCCAGTATATTTTTACCTCTTGTAGGGGTGCTAATAATCTAGTCCAGAGCATTGCAGTTAATGTACTCCAGAAAGCACTGAGCAAAGGTATTTGTATTTCTGTAGTTTTCCCATTTGATGTTTGAGTAGTTTAAATCACCCAGTATAAGGGTGTTCGGTTGGACTCTCATGTTTTCTAGTACCTCGAGGAAAGAAGAGTGCATGTCATGGGGCTGGGAAGGTGATCTGTAGCAAGCTACAATCTGGATTGCAGTTTTTCCCATTGTCAGTTGCACTTGGATGATTTCTGAGGCATCATACTTTGCAACCTGTCTGGAGGTGTGGTTATCCTTCATGAATATGGATACGCCTACTCCCTTTGTATTTCAGTCTAAGTTTTGCAGCCGAAATGTGTGGTATGATTTGTAGCCTGGAATTGCTGGGGTGATCTCTTGAGCCTTGAACCAGGTCTCCGTTACTACACAAATATCGATGTTCTCCATATTAAGGAGTGCCTCAAGAGAGTGCATTTTAAACTCCTAGCGTTCAGCAGCATGACCTTCAGTTTTTTGTCACTAGTACTTGTTACGGTGGTGGATTTGTTTTTTGAGCCTTGCCTAAAAAAGGCACTATTGGGGTGGCAAGAGCCTTTGCCAGTATCCTAAATCCCAGGGGTGACAAATGCAAGCCATCTCTGGTGAAGCATCGAGGCTTATCGAGCACGTCATCCCAGGCAGACAGGTACTGGATCCCCTTTGAATGACACCAAAAACTTAGCCAATTGTTGAAATTTATCATTTTTTCCTTGTACTGAGGTATCATTCTTGGTAAGGGTAAGATGCTACTCATGGCTAGGGTCATACCTGCCTTGATTACATAATCAGAGAGATCCTCTATGTCTCTTTTCATGTAGTCCAGGAAGGTACGTCTCAGGTCATTCACACCAACATGGACAATGACAGGGTCGTATTTGTACTTGTTGTGGAGTGACCTGAGTGCGTGGGTAATGTGGCGGATTCTGGTGCCCGACAATCAACTGACAGTGACCTTCTCTTTGTCCAGCCTGGTGAGGGGGACAACGGTGTGCCTGACTATGGAGTCACCTATTACAAGTGTGTTTGATAAGGTGTTTTGCCTAAGGGCTGTGGTTGTGCTGCACACTGGTTTTGGTGGTTATGTGATGATTGCGGTGTGTTGGTGGGTGTAGGTTGCTTGCGTGTCTGTTTTGGAGGTCTCTGTTGTTTCCGCAGATTTTATTTAGAGCCACCAAATATGTCTTTATGTATCTATATGTGGGGTTTGCAGTTGCATGTGTGGTGGGTCTATGTGTAGTAGGTGGAGTGCTGCAGGTTGGTACCGTCTCCTCTTGACTGTCAATTCCAGTCGTGACTGGAGAGAGCTTTGCCTCAAGTCTAGCTATGTAAGTGCATTTCTCACAGATTTTGGTGTTGTGTGATAGGAGGAGAGGGTTGTCTGTGTACATGAGGCAGTTGTGACATTGTCTCAGGATGCCCAAATTCATCAGATGCACAGAACACACTGGGAGCTGACTCTTGGACATGCCTGAATGGGTTAACAGATTAACAGATAAATGATGCACTTAAGAAAGAGAAGGAAGAACTAACAAAATGGTAAAACACAAAGAAGCTGAACTGAAGTAACTGTTCATAAACTGCACAGATAGAAATGTGATATATGCTGTCAAATTGGACATGTGGACAGGAATTGCTTGCATTGTGTGATTATGTGCAGAAATCTATAAACAAACTCTTTCAGTCTGTGCATAATGTTGCAAATTATATGTTTCAGTTGACGTGATATCTAAGTACTTTGGAACACAAACAGAATAATACTCATGTTATGCTTAAGAATGGTGCACCTTTTAGATTAGGCAAACATAAAAGAAATTGGGGAGAAGATGGAAAAAATAAAGGAAATGGTGAACAAGGAAAATAAAACCATGTGCTGCCTTAAAGGGTCATCGAGTACTGTCAGAACCCACAGGACCATATCCCTATGGTTAAATTCTGCAGCAATCCTTCTGGGGCTATAATGGCTCACATACAGTCTAGGAGGGAGTTAAATGCCTACAGGGTAGTTGTTGCTCATAGGTTAATAGGTTATAGGTTGCTCATAGGTTAATACTAGGCTAGCTGTCCTTTCAGGCCATTTAAGCCTAGCCAGTTACCCATGTGAGAATCAAACCCTGCACCTTCTGTCTGTAAGGTAAACACCTTAACCATTAGGCCAATGAATTCAAATAAGCAGTCAATTCAAACCAAAGTTGTCTTGTTGAGGCTGGCCAGGAAAGCTATTTAATAACAGGAACTTAGAGAGAAGGAATTGGGCCCAGGATTTGAGTGGGATTCCTGGATGGATTGTCCATCAGGATGCACTGGCTGGCCCATGAATGGCCACATAACTGGCAAACTCTCCATCTAAGCTGGTGAACCAGGTGACACTGGTGAAGGGAAATGGTTAAAGCTGCTCTTCCCCCTGCTGCTTGTGTACTGGTTTTTATTAAGTTTCGTTTCTGACCTCTTTCATAAACATCGGGGAACAACAGTTTATGTAATGTTTTAATAATTATAGGAAAATTAGAAAATCATATTTGCCTTAATATTACCAGACATTTGACTTTTTATGTGTTTTAATTAGTCAGAACTAACCAAAGAGGGACTGTTCTGTGAAGACAGGTTGCTCTGATATGAACCATATCCCAAAAGAATGGCTAGTCCCCAATGAAAGATGGTTATACTGTGTATTAACAGAAGCAAGGATGAAAGACCGTTACAAGCCTGCTCACTGATCACCCACCCCCAATTTGTGTCATCAAAATTAATGTAATCTGGACAGGTACATTTTTTTTTCTACAGATACAATTTATAGATGCATCAGGACTAAGGAACAAGCTGGGGAATACCATCCTGGTAGTGGTGCCTTACAAATAAATAACAGACAGGAAAAAGAAAGAAATCACTAACCCCACTGAAGTGCAATGCCATCCCAGAAGCCACGGCTCCACAAACTGTGTTCAGTTTGCCTCCATTTACTATCAGCCAGTTCTGATTAGAAGGAGCACGGTTAAAATTGTCTTTCAGCTGTACAGGCAATGGTGTTTCAGGCTCATCACAGTATAATCCACCCCAGTTGTTGTCACAGCTAGAAGATAAAGGGAAAAAATCACCTTATTTAGTAACAGACAATATCCACACTTGGTGATCAGACTTTCAAATATATTTAAAAATGTACATATACACTGAAAATGAATAAACTGCAAGCGATCCACATTTTACATGGTAAAGAAATGCTTTCACATAATGCCCTTTGTAATGCACTTGTAGCCCTTGTAGCTTTCCTTTGCGTTGAACAGCAAATCCTGAAAGACACCCACAATAATGGTTGGATTGCTCCCAGTCCAGATGTCTGAATCAACTTTACTTCTTATGAATGTAAACTCATTTTAACACCAGAGAAATCTTTGCTAGAATGACTTTAACACAATATATTAGATATTTGCTTTTCTGCTGGGAGCAGAGCGCTGTGTTGTGAGGTAACTGTCCATTTCTATCAAACATCCAAAACTTTGCAAGATTCAGTTTTTGTGAAGCATACATTGGACACTTAGGAGCTTTGTTATTCAAATGATTATAGAACACATATTAATTTTAGAAACTATTAAATGTATTAATTTATTGATAAAGTTGTTTTTAATATGCTACTTTGGAATGAGCTGCTCACTGAATGGTGATCAGAAGTGTGCTCTAAAAGCTGTGATTGGCAAATGGAGTTAAACTGGTATGTGAATGACTTCGGGGAAAAGGGACACTTTTTGTTTACAGGGGAGTAGGTTTGGTAAGTTGTTGCAATGAAACACCACTAAATGGCAATACTTACTTTTAATTACTCCCACCTCAGTTTCAAGATCTGAATCTCTTTTATACCTCTTCCTCACAATTTCATGGGCAATATATATGATACTGGGTGGCGTGTAGGTTATAGTACCTCTCACAAGGCATTCCAGGGCATGTAGTGAAACAGCTTCTTCAAGTCGGTCTCTAAAACACACACATACATGGCAAACTCTCATGATCCCCTCAATATCCATGCAAATAGTAAAGATACACTATTCCATGGTCAGGAGGGAATTCAAACTGCTACTCCTCTATTGGAGACACATTTACTAGATTAATCCAATTGCCAGCTCCCTGTCATTGGCCTTTACTGTAAGAATGAGGAGTATGCTCCCTCTACAAATGGAATACAGTCTCATATTTTCCTTTTTGAAAATGGGGAACATCCTTGAGTTTGCCAATCTAGAGCTACTGTTGCCACCATCCAAACAATATGGCAAAGGTGTATTAAGCATGATTCATCAATACTGCGTATTGCGTCTTCATCATTTCTAGCTTGATTGCATCTGTTCCCACAACCTTACCACATCCTGTTTAATCACCACAATGAACTCATAGCGACAGACAGACAGATTCTTTCAGATGTTTCTGGTACTATCACCTTAGATAAGGCTATCCACACCACATTAACAACCTCCTCAAAGTGTTCCACAACTGAGGTAAGCATTTCTCTAAGCTTTCTGAGAACAGCCTTGACAATGAACCCCCCCACCAAGTTGTAGAAGTGTCTCACCATCTCTTTCCACACATCAGCCTTTGCTTTGGTGACTGCTACATCTGCTGCCTTCCTGACCTATCAGTCCATATCAGTCAAATCTGGGGACTCCTCAAATCACACTGCATGCACAGCCTTTTCTTCACCGTGTGGCTTCTGTCATGGCTGGTGTCCAGTTCTGTGTCCTAGAGTTTATGCAGTTGTTTGCTACCACAACACCTGTTGAACAGCAAATGTTCAGACTCAACTTCTCCGTCCCCCTTGGCTGTATGACATACACTCCTTCAGAGGTGGGAGTTGAACTCATTCCATACAGAAACATTTGCTAGGCATTATGAGAATTATTTTTGGACTGTTCAGCCATTATCCTGCCTGTCATGCATGTCTGACTCAACTCACACTAAGTGGTGATTGGTTAATGGCTGAACACCTTTCTGAATAAGAGTGCTTAGAACATACACCTCAGGTCTGATGACATGAGTACAAAGTCGATAAGTGATCCCTAGCCTAAGGTGTTTTGGTTTTAGGTACACATCAGCACAAATGTGTTCAGTAATGGTATTATGGACTATCCATGGCTAGCACAGAACTTCCACTACTAAGTCATCATAGGGTTCAAATCAGGCAAACTATTCATCCCAGTCAAGACCCTCCCGGATCTCCGTCATTCCCAGTGTGAGCAATGAAATCTGCCAGTAGAATTACAGAGTCAGTAGGTGGCACCTTTTCAAGAACTGCAGCTACAGTCTCTGAGAAGGCAGAATGCTGACAATAGCTGTACAACAGTGAAGGATTTCATTTCAACAAATTGTAATTGCACTGAAGCAACCCTCCCATCTACTGGCACAAACTGCAGCTGTTCAGGGTTCAGTGTTATGGATATTCAAACACACATCTATGGCTTCTCTAGAGGGGAAGTTTCAGAAAAGGTGAGACACTACCACCATTCAAGAAGAATGGATCTATAGCCAACATTGCATGAAGAGGTAAAATCAACTAAGTCTAACTGATAGAAATCCAAATACATACTGTTATCAAGTACTTGAAATCCATGAAGCACTAAATGAAAAGTCTAAATAGTGCAAAAATTCCATTGTTTACTTAAAAATCCGTAGTGCTTTCATTCATAAAAACATACACAAACTTTATCAATGAACACATACAATTCACTCCATACATACCATCTTAGAGAAATCACATTTTCAAAACTAACCAGTACCTAATCAGTATTTTAAAGCTCTTATTAAAAAAAAAAAAAAAAAAACAGGCTATATGTATCACTGCATTCCTGCCATATTAACTCCCTTTTTAATAACAAATAATCTAAATAACAACATGTAAGGTCACCTTCAATCTTTTCTAAAACAAAAAATGTGAATGTTTTCAATTTTACACAATGCATGTGTCTAAAAAGTGCATTTTTTTCCCGTCTTTACTCTTAATGCTCCTCATATAATCTGCAGTTCTCCTCCTTAACCTCCTACTTGTTCTACTGATATGAAAACTTTCACAGGCAGTACGCTCACTGTGCATGGTAAACTACATTTCTTGTATTACAAGTGTATATAACATTTACCTCTTCTGTTGTTTTCATAAAATCCTTTGTTATATATGAACTATTGCCCAAGTTTTTTATACTGTCTACACTGAAAACATGAATATGTTCCACCATACACCTTTTTAGTAATTCTAACTTTATTTTTTTCTGTTTTATTATTACTCTTTTCCAATTCTCCCAGCCAAAAGCACAGAAACCACTTAGAATGTCTGTCTGTCTTGATGTGGAGGTATACATCCTGGGGGTCTAAACAGCACATCCAATCATTCACCTTCAGCAGGGCAAAATCAAATGCATCATGACCAGTCAAAAAGGGATCTTCCTGACATAAACATTTAGGCCACTGAAATCCAGGTCCTTGTTCTTCTTTGGAACTAAACAGAATCTTGAATGGATTCTGGACCTCTCTGGTCTGGTAGAATCTTTTGCATGGCTCTTTTTTCCCAAAGTGTCTCTTTTTGCACTTTTAGTTGCTGTGATGTGACTTCTGTGAGCAGTGGAGACTAATGGGGAGGAGGGTGGGAAAGGGTATTGTACAGCCTCTGGATACTCTCTCTCTCGTCCAAATGACCTGCATGATGGCCATCCATACAGCTGAGTGGTGAGATAAGCGGCCTTGACTGTTTCCAGAGGTGAGCAGTTGGGTAAGCCTTCAGGGACTTTGAGATTGCTTGCCTAAAAATAGGCCTGTAAAATTCCTGGTTTTGCTGACCTCCTTGACCTTCTTGACCTCTTGGTTAGCATCTATTGTATGGGCCACCTCTGTTACAGTCATCCCTAAGACATAAGGGCTTGACACTGAGGTTTCTGAAACCATAGAGCCTGGACCACTTCTAATTCCTGTTACAGGATCTCTGAGGAGTCTCAAATGTGACCCCAATGACATACTGTGTCTTACCTTCTTGTTCATGCCTTAGCAATCTGTCTTTCACCATAAGTCCAAAGAGACAGAAAGATCCTGGGTCATATTTTTAATGCTGCTTTAAAATTTGTCTGCAATGTTGAAAGGGCAAAGCCAGGCATGACACATCAAGGTAATCTCTGTCCCTACTGCTTTAAATGCTCCACCAGCTGTATTATGTGTCACCTACATAAAGAGCCAGGTAATATTCAATGTAGTACTCAATGGAGTCTGGTTCCTGACAAGCCTTCTGGGAGCCAAATCTACAAGATGGTCAGCAGGAGGAACCACCTTGGAGGTAGAAAGAGAACAACAATAAACCTCTAAAAGCACCTCCTCATTCTGAAAGGGTGGTCGACTGACTAAGATCCCCTCTAGTGCATCAATTCAAGGATTTTGCCAAACATAGCATTTTCTGATGGAGTTTGGGGGGAACTCTTTTGCTCAACCAAGTTTGTGTCAGATGTTAAGGACTCCATTGGGGAGTCCACATGCTTCCTATTGTATATCCTTTTCCTAGGAATATGTGGGGAGGCTCTTCTGAATCTCAGGACAACTCACATTAAACATGAACTGGTTCCTTGAAATCTTCTGTTCGACACTGCCCCAAGGACAACTGATGATAAGCTTGAAGGACCAATAAAGTAAACATAAGTCGCATAGAATTCCTGAGACAGCAAGCCCCAACATCAGCAATCTGGAGGGCCGTGAGACAGAGATCAGTGCCAATATATCAAAGGCTGAGAAATCCAACAACAAAAATGGCACCAAATGAGTTGGTACCAAGGGCATGCTGAAGACTCAAAATCAAGCTGTCATGTCTGAGATCTCACCCATGTCAAAGGTCTCAGAATTGAGTGAATTGGATGCAAGGTTCTATTGCTGAGGTAAACGTACTAGATGGTGCCGAACACATAGGCTCTGTACGATGTCTTGGCACCAAAAACACTGGTGCTAAAACAGGGGCTGAGAAAGTTGTAAATAACAGTGATTTGAGGCCAAGCCAGCCCACCCTAAATACAGAGGGTGACAGGATGACACCCTTCTCAATCTGTGCCTTCAAAAAATCCCTAATCATACCAAGCCAGCCCACCCTAAATACAGAGGGGGACAGGATAACACCCTTCTCAATCTGTGCCTTCAGAAAAGCCCTCATCATACCAAGCCAGCCCACCCTAAATACAGATGAGGACAGGATGACACCCTTCTCAATCTGTGCCTTCAGAAAAGCCCTCATCATACCAAGCCAGCCCATGCTAAATACAGAGGGGGACAGGATGACACCCTTCTCAATCTGTGCCTACAAAAAAGCCCTCATCATACCATCCAGCTAATGTGTGTATTACTCCTAAAAGATATGGCAAACCGAAGGGAAGATGTAGATGGAGGTTCTGATGACAGGAAGTAGACAGATATTTTACAGAGATGTGCTTGCTGACAGATTTCCTTGGGGGCCTGTCTTGAATTACAATAGGTTCTGAAATGACAGAGCAAAAAGTGAAGTTTCACTCACTGAAACTGGTGACAAATGAAGATGTGCCTCTTCCTGCTTCAGCACTTTTTGGGCTGAAGACAGCCCACATCATCTCAGTTTCTTTTTCTTGAATCTTTGTTTCTCTTTCTTTTTCCTTCTCTTTATTTTTACCTTTTCCTTCCTTTATTTCTGACTTTCCTGAAGAAATCTGAGGTTCCTGAGAAAGGAGTCCTTTCAGAATGAGCTTATTTCTTCTGCTAAGGATCAAGGCCTAAAGCCCTTACAAATGGCACATTCTGATATAAACTGGTCTGGCCTGAGGCATAACATGCAGAAATCATGGATTTTCTGGGACAGGATCTTGTGGCCACACTTCCTGGAGCTCTTATTCACATGGAAAGACAAAGCAGCAAACTTCAGCAATGATACTAACAATAATTCCCACTAAGGCCTGACCAATGTACAACACTTAAGAACAGCTACTGAATCAAAGGATAGAAAAATGGTAGAGTATCACAAAAAAGAAAGTTTAATGAGGTATATCAATATCTCTCTCTCTCTGTATGTATATATATATATATATATATATATATATATATATATATATATATATATATAGAGCCCCCCACATATTTTAGGTATTTTAAGTATTATGTTCGGAAAAGAGTAATATATTGGAATTGCAAGTATCCATGTATATAGTTCAAAATATTTAAAATATGTGGGGGGCTATGCACCCCACACCCCCCTTACTATATATACTAACTCCAGGGTCACACTACAGTGGGGAAAAGGCCATGTATAACTTTCAGTGAAATGTGTTTCAGTGAAGTGAGTTTTCAGTGAATTGAGCTTTCAGTGAAATGTGCATTCGGTGAATTGTCCTATACATATATATATATATATATATATATATATATATATATATATAGATACATATGTGTGTGTGTGTGTGTATTATGGAGTCTTATACATTAGACTTATAGAGTAGTACTAGGCTAACTGCCCTTGTGGGCCATTTTAAGCCTAGCCAATTACCGCATGTGAGAATCAAACCCTGCGCCTTGTGCCTGTAAGGTAAACACCTTAACCATTATGCATATGCATATATATATGTGTGTGTGTGTGTGTGTGTGTGTGTGTGTGTGTGTGTATATATATATATATATATATATACACTTAAAAGGCAAATAACGTTATATGTAAGAAATTTAGAGAGGAAAAAAGGGCTGCTAAAAGCAATGAAATTAGAATCTGAAGGCACACTTTAACTTAGTCAATGCTGATCCATCTAATCACTACTGGTGGCAAATGAGATCTGATGGCAGTCAGAGCATAGAGGAATTATGGGAGATTGCTTTGAAGGAGCTCATGGCATGAGGCACCAGTTGAAGGCCATGTCAGATCTTACAAGTGGCTCCAATCCCATTAGTCAGCTGAGACAGACTAGATGAAATATGATCAACTTTTTATAGAGCTGAAAGTTTATTGCATCTTCAGTCATGAGCAAATGCCGGTCTGAGAATTTCCTAAACTCCTTCTCCAAATCACAGTTAATGCTTTTGTTATCCTTATATTTAATCCCTGTGTGTTGACTTTGCTTCTGCCCTGAAATATTAAGATGGTTCCAATAAATCACTTTCCTTCATTTTCCACTCCAGGTTATAGTTGCAGAGTAATTCTCATCTCCATGTTTTAGTTAGCCTTGTAGGTTTTCAGATGTACTGGTCTAAGTACATTGCCCAGTCTTCACTGATGCTAATCCTGTGTTTTAGCTAATGTCATATAAAATGGGTTTGTTCTCCATTAGTGATGCTGCCATGATGCATATAGAACAAATACAATATTCTTCCTTAGAGGTGTGAATTCTACAAGAATGCAGCCCACAGTTAAGGCAGCACTGAAGCACAGTATAAGGTGTGACTGAAACAGAATGTCCTCCGAAGCTGCAAATTTGCTTGACTTGTGATTATATAAATATGTAATATGCACTATTAAATGATTTACTTTTGAACTATGCCATACTTACATGCAGTTTCCTTGTGTGCATGTCCCATGTCCACTGCACATGTCCACACAACCGTCTCCAATGTAAACATCATCAATAGCCCAAGTCTGCTGCTTGTCAAATGGAGCTGGCTGATACCATCGGAAACGAGTTGCCTGAGACCTTTGAGAAATAAAAATATATGCTCATTCATTATATAATCTATGAATAGCCATAATTCTTTATTTGGGGAATAGATTTATTTTGTTTAAAGTCTTTACTTCAATTACAAAGGGTTTTGAATTACTCAGATATGTATCATTAAAGAACATGACAGGTGTTTAATGGGACATTTAGTACAAAAATAAGCAAAGTAAATGAAAGTTGAAGTAAAACTGAAAGTATAAAATTCAGCCACTGACTTTATTTTTTCTTACAGTAAATCTCAAAAGTTGCAGGGGGGATGAGAGGGTTACTACTTTGAAAATTTCACAGAAAGGTCAGTTAGACTGTACATTTCTGTGTAGAATTCCAGCTGCTATCAATCTTTTCCAGTTCTATAACAAGATTTCTGATTTACAGGGGATTCTAACCTTTTGACTGATTGTTATTCCAAAAATCACATTTCCTGACCCCACCTACCTGAAAAGTCAGTTCCTCCAATCATTTTACCTATATAAGGAAGCATAGTGAGAATATGCTTGTACTAAGGGCTTTTTTTCCTTTTCCCAGTTTTGTGCAACCATGAAATTAGTACACATTAGTAAGGGTGCAGTGGAGGGATGGTGAAGTCCCTCATTTAGAAAATACAGAGGCACTTACCCTCTTTCGGAAAATGATTCAAAAGTTGATGTCACTTGCAATAGTGGTAGTTGCTTTGTTCAGCAAGTTTGTCTTGTCAAGTTTGATTAGGGTTACCACCTTTCAAATGCTCAAAGTGGGCATTTTTTGTAGAAATGTGAAATGTTGCAGTAGAGAACATACCCACAGCCAATGTAAAGGACAGAACTTCACTGTTTTGCCAAAATAAAAACTTATTTGTGCAGTATTTAAGTTTCTTATACTATTTCTTATAGCATTTAGGTATTTCAAATACAAAATAACTGATTTATGCAACTATTAAAGAAAACTTGGGAAATATTTTTTGTCCTAAAATATCAGGACATTTGCCATTTTTTAGTTTTTTCAGCAGGACACAACTGCCCAAAGAGGGACTGTCCCTAGCAAAGAGGGACAGGTGGTAACCCTAAGATTAATATCAGTGGGTTATGTATCAACTGCTCTTACTGGATTCCTAGAGTGCTTGTTACCATCTTGTTCCAAGAGTAGGATCTGACTTGGGGCAAGAGGACTGGCTTCTGGGTATTTTGTGATTCTGGGTATAAATAACTAGGATAAACATATATTTTATGTGGAGGGTATTAATAACACATTGGAACAAAAATACCCACATTGATGAACAATGCCTTTTGCTGCTCCATTGCTTTATTATTGCTACATTATTCTATATAATAAACAATCTTAATAAATATATATGCTTTATGATTACTTACTACTACTATTATCTAGGATGTGGCTGAAAAGGGTCAGTAAATCAGTCCACCAGCAATATCAACAAATGATAAATAAAAAACAAAAAAAGAGATTTTTCTATGAAAATAAAGTGCAAAACCTGCGCTGTAGAGCTACAGGCTACATAGAAATTGAGGAAAACTATAGCTCCACAGAGCAACGCAAAAATTTCACAACACATGCGTTCAATAAAAGTGACTGCTGTCTAAGAGGGTCTTTTTAAAAAATTTTTGAATGCCATCTCTTGATAAAAATGTAATCAAAACTACATTTGATGAATGCTAATCTGTGGGGGCAAAGCACTTTTTTGCACCTTCTGTGCTGAAGGCTCTGCCTCCTGTAACCTTTCAACTACTATAATCAGCTCTGGGGTTACTGCAACATGGAAGTAAAATGAAATCCCCCTTGCAGAAATATGCTCAGAGGAAATGTAAGTTTTCATGAACTACATGAAGTTTCTAAATTTACAGCTGACTATCACAGAACTGACCAACTCCCACTAGGAGAAATAAAACACAGGGCCTCAATAAACCAAGGTTCGCATATTTATGAAAATATACATGGATACTAGCAACTGAGTTTACACATAGTTGCTTCTCTCAGAGAGAATCCTTTTAGTTTAGGCATAAATATCACATATATATCAGCCCTACTTGAGGACAGTTGGAGGAGATACAGAAGACAGAAATATATATATATAAATATTGAATGTATAGCAGTATGTGGTAAAATGCTCGGGCTGGAAAACATGCTAGAATATTTTCCTTTTACTGCTGCTTTAACAGAACCCATATCTGATCATCTGAGGTTTTTTTCTTCCTTTTGAATAAATGGTTAGTATAAAACACAGTAAAACAATCCCTAATTGTTCCCACTCTCCAGAAGAATCTATTTTGAGTGGTAATATGTAGATGGTTATTGTCTCAACAGCTTTCAGGGCTGAGAAAGAACATTTGTGAGTTACCATCAAATGGAGGTGTCCATCCATCACCTAGTCTTGTGGATTGTACGTAACACAACAATGGGGAGGTATAAGGTACAGTTTTTACCTTATAGCAACATTGCAGATGAATGCATCATATGGTTATATACAAATTATACCTTAGCTGTGTAAGAAGGAAAAAACAAAATGTTTAATCTTTAATAATGTAAAACACTGTGATAATCTACAAGTATAGCACCTCGCAGGATGCGCAGTAGCAAAACCCGCCCCAAACACGCCTCCAGCCATGTGGAGGCAGCTGCAGTATGATTATTCAACAGTGTGCGGACTGGAATATAATTAATATTCAGCATCTGTGCCGATAGCAACTCAAATGACATTAATGTAATGTTGTATTAGGGACATAAAACTTCATTCAGTAGCAAAAATGAAATCTTTTATCAGGGACATTAAAACTAAAATGCGTGCAGTAAATCACCTTTCAGTCAATGAATCTGACAGAGTTCACACCATTTTTCAAAGCGATACTGCTACATTTTAATGGCTTTAAGGAGTGGTGCTTGCAAGGCAGCGGGGGTGTGGAGGGTGCAGGGGAGCTTGCCCCCCTGAAAAAGGAGAAAAAGTAAGAATTTATCAGAGGATGGCGTTCATTGAGTGCCTGAATATTTAGCAGTTTACACAAACTGACATGCGAATTAGCATGCCTGTCAGTCGTCCTCGATATCCCCACCCATTTGGTGTGCCAATCAATGACGGCATGCCCAAAGCTGCGAGTGCGAGGTACTACACTTGTAGAATACCAACACTGTTTATCTACACAAAAGAATATACCAGCAGTAATGACTAATTAGAACTTAAAATATAAAAGCAATATACTGTTGTGGATGAAATAAATTCAAGTAATTGTTGCTTGATTGCAAGAAATGTTAAGGATGGATAAATAATGGGCAAGTAGTTGCCACATCAGCTGATCATTGAGGTGGCCCTCTGTACTAGCTGAAACAGCTGGGTATACCCTTCTTCTCCCTTTTCATACTGATTCTTCTTAAAATGCCAAGCCTAGATGCTTGCAGCATTTCATATTTGACTTGTGTATGGTATACTAGTACCTAATCAAAGAGGTACATGTATTACCATTTCTTAACTAAACTCAAACTGAAGAACACATATGCAGAAAAACAAGCCAGCAAGCAAGCTACTGAAATAAAAACATGAAGTTTATTTACAGAAACCTTATCTCTTTTGGGTTTGGTATAATGGTTAAGGTCTTTGCCTTATAGGCACAAGGTACAGGGTTTGATTCTGACCTCAGGTTATTGGTTAGGCTTAAAATGGCCCATCAGGGAAGTTAGCCTAGTATTCACCTATGAATTATACTTTAGGAGAAGAAATGCTCAATGTAATAGAAATGAGAGAGACAGAAGAATGCTGTGACTGACTCTGGAAAACCTTCTGCAGTGGGTGGGATGCTTTGGTAGACATAAAACAAACCCTGGGGTTGAAATGCAAAGGAAAAACTAAGAGCAGAAAACTCCAAAGGGTGGCCCTTCAAGAGGATATTCTACTTTTGGCATGGAGTTTGAAATTGTAATGCTTTGTAAAGGAAGGCACCAATAAACAGGCACCTATAACACACAATCCAAGGCCACATTCCTGAGAGGCACAGTACAGGTATTCCAGCACCCCACTGCCCTCAGCACAATGTCCTGCTTTCACAGTGGTCAAAGCTATATTAAGAGTGTGCTGATGAAAGACAATGCATTTGATAATCCCCAAGAAAATGGGCAATAGCAAATATATTCCCTACCACACAAAGGAAATATACAACTGATTTTTTAGAGTCTAATGGACCAAAAGAGATAGCAAGTGACACAGAACATGTATGCATGCTAAAGTCTTATTTGTTTTCTGGACCTAGTAGAAATGGAAACTGACTGGATGGGTTTTGAGAAACCTCAGAAACCTACTTTGCTAGGAAATAAGGCTCCATACGGAAAGACCCACTCTACTGAGTACGAAGCATAGGTCTTTACTTGTTACAACCTGAAGTTAACAGATTTAATACACTGATGCAATGACTTACAGGAATATAGCTTCTAATACAAGAATTTCAGGTCTGATGAACAAATAAGATCACAGGGTGGACATGGGAGTGTGCCAGTTATGAAGTTCATATTTCAAGATATTGATATAATTCTTCAGCACTGCCTGAAGATGAAGGATTATCTACAGAAACTGTTTTATCGAGCTGGCTAGGGCAGTAAGTCCTGCCTGCTAACATATCATGATGTGTTATAATGGCCAGATTGTGTACCCTGATAAGTGAGCAACTCTAGCCTTAATCAAAATGATGCCAAATAGAGCCAGGCAAACTTAGGAGATTTTCAGACTGAGGAGGAAAATTACATGTTTCAGCCCAACAGGAGAACATTTTCCACTTCATCTTGTATGTGGCTCAAGTAGAACATTTCCTTCTGGTATGTAATGCCTCTGACGTCTCTCTGGAGTGAGTTGGTTGCAGTGCAGGTACTATTGTAGCCATAGCACTTTCAAGCAGAAGTGATCATAATGTTACCATGTCACCATACTTGGATTAGAAGTGTCTATGAAGAGGATAAGATTTGAAAGACCTAAAACAAGCTTCTTCTGGAATACCACCAGCCAAATACAATTAGTCTTTTCTGTACAAAACATTACCAGCTGATGAGGAATATGTGGTAACTGAAGGGATAAGCAGCAGAACCTCCTTCTAGTTCCATCAATAATATACATGCAGGAGGAAGAAACACTTAGGTAATACTGCAGTCCCTTTTCCAATGAACAGGTCAAGCTCAAGAGTGTTCTTTGATAGGAAAATGGGTCATACATAGTGCTGTGGGACTTACTAACCAGAAGAAGTTTCTAGTTACAATTCAAGGTGTTTGCCAGGGCAATTGACTCTATCAGAGATGCACACAGAATTTCACCAAGAAACTTTATCCATAGTTGGCCCTTTTAGAGCACTTCTACACAGAATGGATAGGAATGACTCTTCCTGCTTGTTCATGTGTCAAACCACTGTCTGCACAAGGACAGGAGTGTGGTTCAGGAAGGAAATATTACCAAAATCAGAATTACAGTGTTAGGAATCAATGATGTAAAAGACTAACCATTTAAGCTGTATTAAAAAATAATTTTTCAGCTGATGTTTTCTGGAGAGGAGCCATCATCATGTATATTCACCCTGGCAGGGAGCTTTTCTGTTACATCCTGCACCCCCTATTTATTACTATTATCTCCTAGTTACTGCAACTTGAAAGTAAGAAAAAATGCCTCATGTTTTTTCTCAAATTTGTTGATTGGATCTTCTGCATTAGAAATGCTTATTGTACCTGCAGAACAAAGAACATAGTCAACCTCTCAAGCTCATTGATATGAAGCTGTGGCTCCTAGGAACTCCAATGGCACTGGTGAGTTCAGATCAATCTCTGGACTGACCAGAACTCTCAAACTGTACCTATTTTGTAGGGACACCCCCTCATGTTTCTCAAAGTGCTGTTCCACTCCTCCTAAATTTGGAAATTTTGAGAATTTCTAAGATAATAGTGCCAACATTTAAAATATGTCCTTAATTTGGGGCCTTTTCCTTAGTTATTTTTACTTTGTTCCAAATTCTGTTAGTAAAAGTTGAGAGCTCTGCTCCAACACCAAAACATGTTTGAGGTAAGGACCACATCATGGAAAGGAGAAGAAAAAATAGTTAATCTCCAAGCTGTGGGTCATGATTCACTAATACAGGAAGAAGCAGCAATGGTGAAGAGCAAGGATAAGCTCTAAGACAGAATGATAAGTCTGTCAAGGACAGAACACAGGTGACAGGAAGACTGTGAATGCTACCTTTGCCATATGCCACAGAAGGTATAATCAAATAAGGAAACTCACCTGTCTGTGATGCGGTGGTGGAGATCAGACAGCTGCAATCATAAGCTATCTCTGGAAGGAAGAAGCTGTGGCACTTGACTGTGTTTAGAATCAGTTTAAAATGGAGTTAGTGTATAAGAAACTGGAAGAATTCTTCCTAGCCAATGGTAAACTGAAATGATATAGGCAAGGCAATGCCTAGGAAAGTTCCACCATCAGCAAAGCCTGGGTAGGTCATCCATTATGTTTGTCATTCAGAAATTATAAAACAGTGTAAGAAACTTCTCTGTGTGGAAGATTTTCAGTCCATAAATTTCTAGTTAATCACTGTATATTAATCAGATCAGACATAGTAGTAGAAGTAGCGAATGTAAACTCGTCAAGTCAAAAAGTAATAATAGAAAATATATAATTCTACAGCATTACTAAGTATTCGAAAGTAATTCAAGCAAGGCAGGCATTCTGTTGGTAATAACAATACTAACTAATTATACAATTATATAGGTTTTTAGGGTTCTTGTACACAGACCTGAAGAAGTCTAGAGGGACAAAAGCGATCTTTGTTAACAATAGGTTATGAAAATAGAAACTGATTTTTACATGCAAAATGTATATGTATATATTTATATATAATTTTTGATCGCAAAATGAACTAAGGTTGATATATTTCCAGCCATGTAGTATATTGCCTTGCATAAAATCACAGACTTAATAATCTACTTAATAATTTGGTTAAATAAGATGTACCATTAAAGTACATTAGGGCTATATATTATTATGACAGCTACTAGGTAGGGCAGGACCAGCTCGAATGTCACACTGATGGGGGAAGGGATGTGAATTTAACATGTGTACCAATAACACTTTGTTTTACAGCACAATAAACCACTCCCATGCCTGATAAAAAGTATATATATATTTAGAAAGCTTGTGAGGAAATTAGTGCTCTATTTTTGTTTTACTTGGATCGCTTGTCTGTGTACTTAATAAAGGATTTTCGACTGGAAACAGACTGCCTGCCTTGCTTGGATTACTTTCGAATTCTTAGTAATGCTGTAGAATTATATATTTTCTATCATTACTTTTTGACTTGACGAGTTTACGTTCGCTACTTCTACTACTATGTCTAATCTGATTAATATACAGTGATTAACTAGAAATATATGGACTGAAAATCTTCCACACAGAGAAGTTTCTTACACTGTTTTGTTTTTAGACCCACTACACTTTAGTGGGTTGTTTTGAGACTTCGGGGATACCACGGAGATTACTTGTTTTTCATTCAGAAATGATGTAGCAGTACTTGAAGAGTGACTAATTAAAACTTCACGTAACTGATGTGAAGGATGAAACTGCATGAATCTAGAAATGGTTTGCACAGTTGCTTTCCTAACTTGTTGGGGCTGCAGGAGAGGAGGTAATAGAATCTCCATCTAAGTTCTGTAGATGTAACTGTTTTCATTGCCTCCCACAAAAGAAGGAAGCACGTGAAATGGTGTGTATAATTCCAGGTTGTGGCTTCTTCCTGTTATGTACAGAGTCAACATGTCCTTGGTGACATCTTTCCAGGCAGGACTAACCTCAGAGATTTGTCATTCTGCTATAGCAGCCTACAATGAACTGCCAGGAGTCCTTCAAGAATTAGTCACAGAACACTTGTTAGGAAACGTTGCTGGAAAACAACTGAAAGATAAGATGGTCTGACATTTTCCAGATCTTCTCTGATATGTGACTGCCTTCTTCCTCTTCTTAATAGACTTAGCCAATTTAGCAAAGCAGGCAGCATGTGAGGGTGGGTGAGAATTATATAAATCATAGCTGAGATTCAGGGTGGACTAAATGATTGATTGAGTTTGTCTGCCAAACAGGACATTATACCAGAAAATGGTTTTCCTGGATAACTTAAGTTCACAGTTTGAGGAATCATACTTGTGTTGTCCTGCAGGTTGGATTGCCACTATCCCTTGTTCATAGGCTCACAGGCAAGTACTTGGCTAGCTGCCCTTGCATACCATTTTAGGCCTATCCAGCTTCTCTTTTTGTACTTGAATTAACCTATTCCCTTTGGTTAGAGATTGGCTTTACCCATCCCATGGTCGATAATTATATATTACCTATATTGAGAATAACTGGGATCCTACCATAGATAATTTCAAGGAACCCATGCATGGGATAAAGCATTTAGGAGCTACCTCTATCCATTAGTACAGGGGCAGTCTTGGGGTAAATTTTCTGTTTGCTATCCATAGATCCAAGCTGTGCATGAATATGGCCAGGGATTAATTTTTTTTATGAGGATAGAGAGTCTGTTCCACAGCAGTGGTATCCTCTGCAAGATTTAGCTGTACCTCCAAATCATTCTTTTCATGTTGCAGAAGTTTATATCCCTAAACTGAGTATTTCTGATGGCATCTGACTTGCTGATGTACAGTAAATCCATCAGGATTGGATCGGCAGATGCCTTGAATGCCAGACACAGGTCACCTCTTAGCAGTCTATAGGATATCAAGTATAGTGACAGGGCTTTGAGTCGGTCCATGTAGTTAACACTTTTTATCATCATATATGTCAAGATTACATATAAACACTGTTTTGCGGACTTAGACTTTATTTTTTAGGTGTAGCTTATTTTAGAGTATTGGCATTGGTAATATTTTGAGAAGTATACCTATCTTAGTTTTATCATTTCAATTTACTTTTAACAACAGACTTCTAGGTCATGTGTTTCTTTCCCATGCTGTATGCCCCAAGCATAAATGTTTCAAAAAAGATGGGATTAACTGTGACTTTAAATGTTAAACAGCAATCAATGTTGAGATTTTTATAGGATATAGAAAGAATGATAATAAATCATGGAGTCTTATCTTTCATAACTGCCTACCTTCTGCCTAAAAATAATTTTGTGACACACATATAAAAACACTAATAAAAATATTAAAAAGTTTTCAGACACTGTCAAATCATGGCACCACCTATGCTGATGAGGAATAGTGTAATTTAAATTTGTGGTATAGTAGTTAAAAGTACCAGCAATCACAGATTCTATTTACTGACCTACAGATATGATAAAGCTCTGACAAGGGCAAAAATGGTCATCTCTTGTTTTAACTTAATAAGCCACAATTTCAACAAGCAATTCCAGCTTGAATCCTTTTTTCTAATTTTATTAAGGATGCAAAGTGATCTTTGACATGAATCTTAAATAAGAAGTTGTGAAAATGGCCCGTTTTAGTAATTCATATGCCAATATCTAGACCAGTTATTCCTACACAACTTGTTCTCCCTTTTTGTTTATTTGTTCTTCTTTAAGGAAAGTGTGTACTATGGCTGGAAAATTACATTTCCTCGATACTAGGTTACATTGTCTAATTATAGATTCTATTTACTCTTGTATCTTGACTGAGGAAGCAGAGAATGGCGCCTGAGTCACCAAGGACAGAGACTTGAATGGTATGGTCAGTGAGAAGACATGTCCATTTTAGAGGAAATATCCAAATAACAAGACCTAGTGCTCTACCACCATATAATTTCAAACATTTGCCTTCTATCCAGGGTTACTTTAGATCATCTCACTAGAGTAGGAGCCACACCCATGAAAGATAACTACCCTCTCGTACAGCTATCTGAAAGAAGGGAATTCCAAGTGGATATAATATGTGCATCCAAAACACAATCATCAATTGAATCTGACAGAAAAGAAGCCCCCATATGTTAACAATAGATCGATATAATATAATATAATATGGTAGGCTTCCATATTGGATGTTTTTGAAAGATAACCTCTCCCCATTTTTCTGTAAAAGAAAACTCCTAGCAAGGTTATAATCACTAAACTCAGCTTTGGGATGTACCAAGATAAATTAGCTTAAATTTTAGTCCTTTTTATTTAAATGCACTCATGACCTCTGTAAGTTTTGATTGCCTGTTAGCTGTTTGAGTTGAACAGTTATGGATGAAAGAACTCTCTAATTACTGGCATAAAATATTACAAGTTAATCACAATTAGATAAATGTGTTCTTAACAAACCATGACTGGAATCCCACTACAACATTCTGTAAGCAACCAATCACACTTCTCAACACTGGTAAGATAAATGTGCTCCTTATTATAAAATGACTGGCCATTAATATTCAAAAACAAGCATGCTGATTGGCCAGCCAAACCAGCATGCCCATTGTAAATCCGAGAATATACTACCGGAAAAAGTTCTGGTCGCCCGGACTTTTTCCATTAGTATTTTGCCTGATTTTCTTTTAACTTTTTTTTTGCTCTGCAGAGGTAGCAACGGAGAAAGGAAGATCTCTGTTGCTTTTTTTAAGATATCTCACTATATTATACGAGTTGAAGAACTCGTATAACATAGCAAGATATCTTAAAAAAAGCAACAAAGATCTTCCTTTCAACAGACAAAGGAAGATCTCTGTTGCCTTTTTTTTAAGATATCTCGCTATGTTATAAGAGTTGAAGAACTCGTATAACATAGCAAGACATCTTAAAAAAAGCAACGGAGATCTTCCTTTCTCTGTTGCTACCTCTGCACAGCATTGATGTACTGCATAAGCATAGGAACACAAGTCCCTTACGCATGTGCAGTACATCAGAAATGCCCCAGGATATCAGAAAACTGCAGAAGGGCAGTACAGAGGCATTATACAATGACATTATCTAAGAAAAGTAAGTATTTTTTTCTTAAATAATGTCATTGTATAATAGCAATAACCCATGGCTGGGTGTGGCCATTGCTGGATTTACCCATGGTTGGCTTTGTTTGGTCACTCAGGCTTCGTCCTCATGACCAAACCACACCAACCGTGGGTAAATCCAGCATTACCCACACCCAGCCATGGGTTATTGCTTAAATACACCATGACTTGACTCTCACTACAACATTCTGTAAGCAACCAATCACACTTCTCAACACTGGTAATGAAATACATCCAGTACTGCTGCTGCTGCTGCTATGGAGGTAACGTTGATCCCCTCCTGCTATTACATAACTTCCATTGCCTTTGCTGCCATTCTCACATAGCATGAATGCAGTCAAGATTGTATGCTCTGTGAAGCACCCAGCTAAGCACTAGTCACTATTATATGTGACCATGTGTTTTATCTTTGCATTTCAGTATTATTTACTTTCATTTTGTGGGAAAATATTTTTAATCATCAATTTATCAGTCTTATATTTGTAGAGACCAGTGAAAATGCCTTTCTTTAGTAAGCACTATGAGATCTCTCACTGTTGTAATATTGCCTTTTGAGAGTGTGTGGGATGCAAAATATAACAGTCATCATTTAAAGCAGATGCAAATAAGGGAATAATAAAAAGGGATCCTGACATTGGAGCACTGTCTGTACCAATTGTCATCCTTGCTTGGGGTACTGTGAGCTAATGGGCTAACAAAGGGAGTCAAATGATGGCTTTTCAAGTATTATACATTAAAACAGTTGCATTAAACAGTAGGATAACTACTATGCTAGTACCTGGTACAATTGTTGAGACCAACATGGTCACCAAACCATTTAGCACATGCAAGTATCCATAATTAAAAATTCTCAGTGAATTTTTTTATTAGTGTAACTTTGTTTGGAAAGGAGGGGTGTTGATATTCACATGTTGGGAGGACACATTCTGTGAGCCAAATTGTAGAAACCATTTAAATTTGGGAGAATCAGTACATTATCAGATACAAAAATATAAGACCAGCATTATGTAAATGAACTTATAAATAAATAAGCAAAAGTCCCACATCAGATGCAGGCAGAATCCAGATTACACCCTGGCAAAACACAGAAGTACCTGTACAAAGATATTTGCAAACTTCCTTTTGCCATGCTATCATGAGATATACAGATATTTCTCCTGAAAAAATACAACAGTCTTTCAGCATATTAGCTCTTGAATGCACTCAGGCCAGCAAATGAAGTTTCCACTCTATAAACATGTTTTTTTTGCCCTTGTTTGGGCTCATCATTATAACATGAACAGTCTAATTTTGTACTGAATAAGCAGCTTATTAAAAAGCTTGATGTGCACTAATCTTAGGGGTGGGCACTTTTGGCACATTGCTCCCTTTGCTAGTTCATTTGTACCCTTTTTAACTTCATTTGTGCCTTTGAAGGTAGAACACTCACTGCACTTTATTTGCAAAAAAATGTTGCCTTTTCAAAAATTATTTGCACATCATGGCTCATATGACCTTTGCTTGCCTATACAAAAATCAGTTACTTATAACTGCAAACAAAACTGCAGTTCATGAAGAGCTATTAAACAAATTCAGACAGTTGTGTGTAAAGCTGCAGTTTGCATAAAGAGTAAGATGATATATTCTACTACTGTACCTACCTTGTGTAAGGTGGCAGTGGCATGGTGAATCTGGTCCACTTATTGAATGTGTCAGACACTAGTGTCCGTTGTATAAGGTATTTACTGCATTCCATGTTGCTTGGAAGGCAGTCTCTCAGCAATGGCTGCCACGTCATTCCAAGGTCTACTGAATATTCCAACTCAATAGCTAAAATACATGAAATGCCAAATATGAGATTCTCTCTTTTCTTAGTAGAAACATTTTTCTTAGTTAGAAATACCTGTTTAACAAAACAAATCTATCCACGCCTAAATTGCATTTAATGTTTAATTTAGTTAACAAAACAAGCAAATAAAATAAAAGTGCTTGACAATGAAGGAAGCCAATGAGGCTTGAAAGAATATGTAAGTTGTCTTAAATGCTGGATATGCAAAAGTAAATGAACTTTTATACTGTAAACTGTTCATTTTATTTACCCTGAAATAACAGCTATCAAAGGCAGCATCTCTCTTATAATTTGCACTTATCTACCATTATTTTCCTGCTTTTTGTCTGCTATGAGCATTTTTCCCCAAATCATTTAACAAGGAATCACATTTTGACCTCACCACCCCATGACTAGTTGTAACAGAGAATAGGGAAGCAACGTCCCATCATGAGGCAGCAGCTAGCCAGTACAACATGATGAGAGATAAAAGCAGCCATTTACTTATGCCTGTGTACCCTTCCAAGAAATCCTGACAAATTCAAACATTTCATTATTGAAGTCCTCCAACAATCTAAACAATTGAAAGCTATTGTCATTTTGGATGACTTCAATATAAACGTCCTAAGTCCAGCCAAAACTTTAGTCCAAGATTTCCCACTCAGTTTATTAAATAGTCCACCAGGTCAAACTGTGTATTAGGTAATCACTCCCTACTTGTCCACATAATCACTATCATCCTACAGCCATCACATCCATCTCTGTTCTTCCCCCTCAGTAAGTGATCACTGCCGTATTACATTTTGCTTTAACATCCTAGCATAAACACTCCCCAAGAATAGTTATCTTTGACCAAGAACTCAATGCTATTCTTACAAATAACTTCTTTTCCAAAGTTACAAGACTGTAAAACTATTGGCTTCTTAAAAATAAAAGCCCTTTACAAACTATGAGACTCAGTATGGAGACAATGTAAAATATCTCCATCAACAGGAAACGGACATAAAACCATCCCCTTAAGAAACCAGGCAAAAACACCACTTCATTATGCAAACAGTAACTGTTAATCTGCCTCTCCCACCCTTACAACCTCTGCATAAACAAAATATCAGGCTAATCGAATGAAATAAGGCAATTAAATCACTTTCAGCAAACAACTTCAGATCAGTCTCTGTTCTGACATCTCTTTGTTAACTATATGAAAAATATGGTATTCTCACGGTTAGCAGAATACATACGCTCATAGGTTCATAGGAGATTTCTAGGCTAATGTCTTAAGAGCCCTTACAAGCCTAGCCAATATAACACAATTTTACCCAATATATGGTGCATAGGGGCAAGAGGATGGCATGGATTTGTACCTATGCCTTGAGTATCTTAAATATTAGACCTGTCCATAAGGGACATGGGCACTATCCCAGGTCTGAACTTGTGATTCCCCATCCATTTATCCAAATTCCATTTGAAGAGGGCCTGGGAAGGGCTCTGCTTAATGTGAATAGAAAGCCTGTTCCAAAGAAGGGGCAATCTCTGAGACACGTATCTGTCTACCTAGGATGTTTTGTTTGAATCACTGACTAAGTTTAGATCCCTAGATCTAAACTTATCCACAGCAATGCAAAATCCCCCCCCCCCCCGAGTAACATTTATTCTGGCCTAGAAGAAACATGATGACCACAATTTACACTACCACTAATGACTTCAATTCATTCGAAGATTCATTAGTCAAAAGATACTTCAAAGTATAGATAAGCTCTTCAGCATCACCAGCAGCTTCTCTAAGTAAAGGAATATCCAAGGATCTGTCTAGTCACCTTTATTATTCTCCCTGCTATCAATAACCTAGCTGCAAAACTGCCACATATCTCAATAATAATGTATGCAGACAGCATGTTTTTAAAGACCCAATCCATAAAACGTTTTCTTCAAAAAGGAACTAGTACAAGATTGTTGTTTAGAACTTTCTGACTACTTCAGAGCCAGCTCACTCCAACAACAAAAAGAAAAGCAATGCTCTTTAGTAGTCCCTCAGTTCCTCATAACTGAAATTTACTCTGTCTCAACAAGAGCTAATTGAAACTACATACGTCAGATACCTGGAAATCCAGCTTCACCAGCAGCTCAGCATTCTATATCAACAATTAAATTTTCTGGGTAATGAAACTCTCTCACTTCCTATCTTCAGTAGGTATAACAGCACATTATACAATGACCCCCCATTATACAACGGCCCTCGTGACCAAACCACACCAACCATGGGTAAATCCAGCATTACCCACACCCAGGCGTGGGTTATTGCTATAATAGGAAATGAAGTTCTTCTAGAGTTAACTCTTCTGTATCTTCTAAAAAGAACTCAGTGTCACTACAAACAAATTCCAATAATATCTGTGGAATCATTATTCTAATACCGCAAAGAGAATAGTTCAGATGAGGAGCTGAAAGCACAACTGGAAGTGATCAAAACTTTCTCAGATGATATAAGAATGTAATTTGGTCTTAATAAATGTGTAAAAGCAACCTTTAAAGCAAGAAAGCTGCAATATCAGTCTGGGACAGGAATGTGATATAAAAGAACTGAAGCAGGAGTGAGTCTATAAACATTTGGGAAATTGAAGGATTGACAATAAAATATGAACAAATGCAAACAAAACTCAGTAAGAAATATTTTAAAAGACTTAAATTAATACTGAAAACAGCCCTGACATCTAGGAACAAAGTCCAAACTATAAACCAGTTTGCTCTTCCTGTTCTTACTTACAGTTTTGGGGTAGTTTACAGGCCTAAAAAGGTATTGAATCAGTTGGAGACGAAAACAAGAAAAAATGCTACACACTTATCACATATACAAATCAGTGTATAATTGATTACATGTATAAATCTGCAATCATGGGACTGCATACATATCTGCTGACCTCACCAGATCCAAAGATAGTGCAAGTTTGACACATGAAGAGAAAAAGAAATCTAAGCGACTTCCCTGTTTAGTTTAGCAGAAACATATCAGTGTTGAGAAAGAATGAAAACCAAACCAGAAGTAGACAAAAATCAGGCAGCAAGTGAATGTACCAAAAAAGCAAAAGAAAGAATATAAGGTGATGGGTCAGATGAGAAGGCAAGAAATGTGGAAAAGGCATAAATATAGTTGCAAGTACAGAAAACTCCCTAAACAACGTCATATTGATCAGGAATGGTTAATGAGAGGTGAATTTAAATCAAAAGATGAACTATTAATATTAGTGGCCCAGGATAGTGGACTATGTACATGTTGGTTTACAAAGTCCATTGAACATGTGGAAGAAACAGATAGATGCAGGTTCTGTAAAACAGAACTGGGAACAGTTGCACATCTTGTTGCTGGGTGTAATACACTAGTAGCAAAGGGCCTGTATACTGAAAGACATGATAATTTGAAAAGTCTGTTGCACTGAGAATTGAGCAAACATTAAATTACTGAAGTAGCTGAGAAGCATTGGAAACATGAGCCTCAAAGCACTATAGAGAGTGGTGAAGTTTATATCACATGGGATCACTCATTGCCAACAGTTCAAAAAATAGATGTGAGAAAACCAGATATAGTAGTCCATGAAAAGAAGACAACAGTAGCATTGATCATTGAAATTGCTACACTCAGTGATTATAATGTCTTATGTACAGAGAGACCCAAAGTCATAAAATACCAGGATTCACAGGCAGAAATGAGGACAATGTGGAAGAAGGATACCCAGACAGTTCCAGTAGCAGTAGTAGTAGGAGCAACGGGTCTCCTAAAAAAATATACAGTCGTATTTAGATATGCTACTGATATATGTAACTCCATATGAATTGTAGGAGGAGTCCATTCTGTGCACATTGCAGGTGCTAAGAAGAGTACATTTGTCTAATATCAAAGACTGAAATATACTAATTTCATGAACTTTAATCATACTTTGACTTGGGAATGGGGTCCATTCCTGCCATGATATTAGGAACCCAAAAGACTTGGGGAAATTAAATGGAGAATACAACTGCTCCGTTTTAGCATAAGCTAATTAGCTTCTAGTTATACTTAGATGTAAATTCCTCCACAGATCTCTAATACACAAACTAGTAAATATACACATCTTTCCATTCTTTGCCAATTGAATTACATACTATATATCCAGCTATAATAATAGGACCCCTAACCTCCTCCGTGTCATCATTGCAACACCCTGAAATTAATTTACTCTTCATTGATCACAGCTTTTTAGTCCTAGAAACCACACTTGGAATCCCTTCCTCCAAATCTTATCAGACAACTCTTCATTGAAATTCAGACACAACATAATCCTGTTTGATATCCCACAAATGCTTCACAAAACTCCACCTCCATGCTCTCCCAAGGACCTCTCACTTAACTCTATAGTCATCACTAAATGTGTCTTAAACACAAAACTGTATCCTGTTGGAAAGACAGCTCTACCCTAAGGCTCCTCTTTCACCTTCCTGCTACATCTACTAGCTAATATTTACTTTTTCATTATACTCATGACATACTTTCACTTTTCTATCTGCAACTCACTTCTGTTCACTACACTTCTCAATCACGGCTCCAACTGTATGATACTGTTTACAATACTAATGCTATGTCAATAGAAAAGGCTGCTATATAGTCAATATGTTTTAATGTGCATTTCTATTATATTGTCTACTAATACTGGGTATTAAGATAACATGCATCTGTACTTCATATGTTTATTTGTCCTTTTAACTTCGAGTCTGAGCCTGCAAAAGTCCATTGGAAAAAGTGCTTTGTTTAAGATTAAATAAATATGTAGTAAACAAGTACTATAGTTAGTCAAATAGTTAGCCAAACTAATAAATAAACAGAGTAAGAAACAGTGTTTGTTTAACTGAAGATATAAACTATATGAAAAATTACTGCAGAAAATAACATGAAACATATTAAAGTACCATAGAGCTTTCTTCTGTATCTGTCATGTTGGCAATAGTACCTGTAATTAAGCAGTTTATGACACACTGACTTAGGTAAGGTCTGCACTCAGATATTTCCATTCCATGCAAATCACTAAGTATTCATAAGAGTACAATGACAGGTTTGTTAACAGGCTACCCGTTCAGTGTTGTCAGCTCTCACCTGACTCCTATAGTGAACCACTGAATACTTAGCTAAGGGTGTACGATACCATACCTGGTTAGGTGCAGCCCTCTACATCCACATGTGGAGGACATAGCCTTACATTCCCCATATTAATGAAGCCCTCGCTGAGATGCATAGTGCCAAGGGAAGCTGTATTATAATTAGACTGAATAACATCGTCTGTTTGCAGTTTGGCAAACATGTAGTCGAGTCGAGTAAAAGCCTTCAAGCATATGAAATGAATGTACGGTGATGCATTATCTGTATTTTGTGTTTCCTTTTTCAAGAATATGGGATGCAGTCATGCACAGGCTGCTACATTTCATGCCACTGATGAAATGATAAAATAATTTGTGCACCCCAGGCAAGAAGAGCAAATGTGTACCCTGTGTTCCATTTGAGCCAGCTAACTTCACATGACTAGGCCCAAACAGGTCAGACTTTATTTATCACTGCTGCTGCTAAGGGTACTACGATGTACACTAGGCTATACAGTACATGAGGTAGTTAATTTTATTCTCACAATCTTTTCTTGCAGGTACTGCTACGTCTATGACACACCTGCATGTGCAACAACTGATAAACATTCACAGCTGTCAGATCTCACGCCTCGTCATCCTGCTAACATTTTCACATACACCTCCCACCCCTTCTCATTGTTTTGCTAGTAACTATTTTGCATTCTTGCTAAAGCAGATGGATCTTCTTTGCCATGTTTGATCCATTTGTTTTCCTTTCAGCATTTCAACACTCTAGACCTGAAATAAGAACAGTAATCTCTGTAATGTGGGACATTAATTATGTGTTTCTGCATTACATAATAATTTCCAGTCTAAATATTTTAGTTTCAGTAAGAAAACCTGTGCTCTAGACCAAGTGTAAAGGTGCAGACAAAAAGAACCAGACATTAGCAAAGATCAGGATGCATTACATGTTCACTAACCTGTAAATGGTTAGATTTTTACTCAGTTTAACTGTTCACCACACAAGTGAAATGTCATTCTTAGTTTCCCTGCATTGCTATCTATACAGAAGATTTTATAAAGATGCAGAGACTGATATCATGATTCCAAGTTAGCTGTACAGTTGCCAATCATGACATTTGACATGGAAAGAAAATGCATACTTGCACTCAAAACAACTGTCAGTGAAATCATTCTTTTTTTGTTTTCACTGTCAAAACTTACTTCACAACAGAACTTTTTATTTCAATGTCAAAAAATCCGGTTTTATGAAGAAGAAATAAACATTAAAATATTACAGTACAATGGATTCTGACAAGCTTCAAATTCTCATCAAACAACGTGAACGTACCATAACATGAATTAGTGACAGAGCAGGATGCTGCAAAATTAAACTGAATGAACGAGTCTTCGTTTACCATAACATCTGTGCTCACAACATAGCGGGTAGTTGCTTTTTCAATAAACACAAGTGCATCCCCAGATGAAGCACATACTGGCATCTTTGTACCACCAGGATGTAGCAGCCATTTTCTGCTATCTAATTCAGTAAAGTCATCTTCTAGAACAGAATTGCCAGTGATGCTTCCACCAATCACAATCTGCAACATTAAACAAGGAAGAATAAAATGATTAGTTCTGATCTTTATTTGGAATTTTTGTTTACTTATTTTTGACAGCAAGACCTCCTTCTGCTAATCACTTTATATTTCTTTAGATCGTGCATCTAAGAGTACATACAAAGTAATCATCATTCTAGAATAGTGTGGCATGGCAAACTGGCTTGTTCCATGACCTGTTACTATGTTCAGCTCTTCAATGGATTTATACAATTCAGTTCAAGGCCAGAACATCCCCAAGGGCTGACTGGGGGACCATTTAGAGGGGTGGTTTCACTTCCTTTGCAGTCCCATTTTCTTCCTTCCCTTCCCTTAATGGGTTCATTCATTTCCTCAGAAAGCATGGCTGTATCTCCAGCAGCTGGCAGACCTGACACAGGGGAAAGATCACACCCAAGTTCCCTTTAACACAGTGTTGTACCCTGCCAGCATCTGTGGCTATGGTTAGTTGTAATGTGTACTACAAATGCAGCTGCTGCACACCTCCCACAAACAACTAAACCAGCAACAACTGGGACTCATCTAGCCTCCCAGGCAAGGAAGTACTTGAACAAGTGTATGTTTTTCGAAGCATCACTCAGAAAGATTACACACTAATGCCAGTGACAGAGATCTGTACAAAGACATGCTTACAGATAAGAATACGGTTCTAGAAATTGTATTTTATGGTTGTAGAAAGGAACAACTGAATATAATATGTATATTCCTTCACTGGCAACATTTAGAGAGCTGAGTACGTTTTTGAGTGGTGGGATGCATATGTCTGGGGTACGTCTGTGTGCAGTTTAACTACAACATAGAAATTAATAGTTGCACCCATGCTCCCATGTCACCAGTTTTCCTAGAAGAATGGTATTAACACTGTAAAAAGTAGCCGTAACTTTGATAAGTGAAGTGGTTAGGTCACATGGTCAGTGCTCATTTAACTGACTGTTCTGCTCAGATCATAGCTAAAAATTAAAATTACATATTTACTTATATACACAGAAATGGCAATTACAAAATCAAATTCTGGAGAAGATTCTTAATCTCTAATGTGCAGTCAAACACCTTAAATAAGTTTAACATGTAGGATATTATCAGCATCTAGCATAAAATGAGACTAAGACACTGACTTTAACATTATTATTACCTACTAACTCAACCAACAAAAGACAGGAGAGGTCAAGGAAATGGAAAGCTGGCCTATAGGAAGAAACATAAGAGGCTCACCCACGTTATGTCTTGTATCCGGCATGTAAGCTAATAAACTTAATATCAGACATAACAATAAGCATAGAACAATTAATAAGTGTTCTGCATTCATTTGTCTAAGGAACCTTAAGCCAGCATTGCACCATTACAGTTTCCACATCCTCAAGACAGCCATACTTTCCACAGTAAATATGCAATAGCTGTCTAACAACTTCAAAATGACGGGTCTATATTAGAACACCGAACTTTTAAAATTTCGAGTGTTCTAATATCGAACCCTATTAATCGAAAATTTAAAACATCGAACACACAGAACAGCAAATTTTTTCCTAGGGAAAAAAATTGCTGTTCCAAAACACATACACACAACACAAGCACACCAAACAAACAGCAATCCACACACATACACCTAAACTCTTACACCTAACCCTACACTAAACTATACATACACCACTAACTATCCACTTACCTTAACCCAAACCCTAACCCTACGGTCCGTCACTATCACACAGTCACCTCACCCGCACCTTAACCCTAACTCACCTACTCCACCCTAACCCTCATGTCCACACAATCGCACACTTACCTGACCCTCGCCCTAACCCTAACTCACCTACCCCGCCCTAACCCTCACATCCACACAATCACAAACTTACCTGAACCCAACCCGTAACTTTCCACCACAGCGCTGAAAATACCGAAGCAACAGAAACAGACAACTGAATTCTTTCCCTAGGAAAAAATTCAGTCTTCTGTTTCTTCAGTATTTTCAACGTTCACTGAAAACGGGTCGATATTAGAACACTCGAAATTTTGAAAGTTCAGTGTTCTAATCTTCTTCTTTCGGCTTTTCCCGGTTAGGGGTCACCACAGCGGAACAACTGTCTGCTCATGATTGGCAGTGGAGTTTTATGGTGTCGAGTTGCCAGCCCGGCACCCAACCTTCCACAGAAGGCACACACATGCACACACTCACACCTAGGGCAAATTTAGAGTGTCCAATCCACCTACAGCATGTCTTTCGGATGTGGGAGGAAACCGGAGTACCTGGAAGAAACCCATGGGACCACAGGGATGACATGCAGACTCTGCACAGAAGGCACCCCAGCCAAGGATCAAACCGGAGAACCTCTTGCTAAGAGGCGACAACGCTAACCGCTGCACCACCGTGGCCGCCCAAAGTTCAGTGTTCTAATATAGACCCAAAATGACAGTATGTATTAAGCAAATGTGATACTCTGTATACAACACTAGTCCAAAACCGTTGTTAATTCATTGTATACTCTATATTATATTCTTTGAATTGTAGAGATTATATGTTTATGATATATCAATTTACATGTGTTGTTTCCAGTGTATATTTGTATCACTTTCTTTTATTTGTAGCCAGGATTATGACTAAAAAGAGGCCTTGAACCAGTACACTTACCAAGTTAACAAATGAACAAAGGAATAAATAAAAAGTAAAAAGTATGCTCACATATCTGTCTCCAAAGGGACTGATTGCTACCAACACACAGTAATACACTTCCCGGTAATACTCCTTTTAATGCTGGCATGTACAGAGGCAGATTGTCCGGTTATCATGGGCTACCTTTTTGCCAGTGCAATCTATGCACAATATACATACACCATACCTCTCAACCTCTCAGCGCAAGAAATCTGGAGAAAGCCAGAAACAATGGGGGGGGGGGGGCAAAAGCCCAAAAATAGGGACAGATTTTAAATATTGCTCCCATAAACTTAGAAAGTTGCTATAATGACAGATTTTGCATTATTATATTTTTTTCTGAAGGATTTGAAGTCTGAAACTCAATCATCTTTCATTATTTAGTATTATTTAATGACTTCAATACTCAATGATTTGCCAGAAAACCACAAATTGTATGAGGAACAGACCAAAAATATGAGGCAAATATCTGGACATTCGGTATAAATCCAGGCAGTTGAGAGGTATGTAGGCACACATATATTCATTTTTCTTGCCTTGTGTGATGTGAATTCCTACCCAAGGGTGCACATCCTTAGAAGTAGACAAAAACACTCAGCACACACTTTCAAAGTACCGTGTACCTCACTGGAGCTGCTTGTAGGTCCAGAAAAGTCTGCTATACTTCTTGATACTGCTACCTAGCTGTCTAATATAGCTTCTCAAATCCGCATGTTTTAACATACAGAATTGCTGTATGCCTCTAAAGCAACACAATTTTATACCTCTGTGCATGATTTATAGGCAAATTCAGCCAGTCAGCATGAATTTCTATAAATCACTTTATTTTGTTGCTGCTTGTCTGTGACTTAACATGCATCTGGTTGTCTTTGATAACCACTGGCAACTCATCCCATGGGATGAAACTGGAGACTTGCATGAATATGTATGCCATGCTACGTCACAGCTATTGGTTGTGCTACCTACCATTCAGAAATCATGGAACAACCATGACACACAGGCTACAAATTTATTTCTCATGAAACTGACACTATTTTCTGAGGAGATTTGGGAGACTGTGGCAGCTGGTGCTGGACTGTGCTTGCACGGTGCATGAAGGCAGGTAAGATTATACTCATCTCCTTCATGGCCAGTTAAAGAGCTCCTACTGGGTCCCCATGATGGCCCATTTAGGAAGATTTCTGAAATAACCTGGCTCAGGTGTTGACCTTGACCACAGGTATTATCAGGAAAAGGAATAGTGCAGACATTGATATTATGACCTGCAGAGCTGCCACACTGACTGTCATTATGAAGGGGAAACAAAGATTAAGTAAAATTCCTCAGAATGGTATTGTAAGTGGACAACACTGTATTTTTTTCTCCTTTTATGCTTGGGACAGTTCTTACAATTAGCAGGTATTTCTGATGGTCACAACAGTAAATATCTGAGGGCTTTTGTGTCTAGCTTCAGTGAGAATTGGAGATGGTGGTGCACTTAATATAATATTCCAACTACATTTATTGTGGGTTTCTGCAAGGACCTGTTATGAGGTGCGATTATGCTGCACAATATCAGGGTGCCTACACATTGCCTAATGTGATCCATGTATTAAAGGGCCATATTTGTGTGTTAGCATGTTTACATACGTACAGTGGACATATGCCTGTCCCCTTGCCTTTCAGGCACCTAATGGCCTATATGTACAGGATTGCAACTTGTATGTGTTATTCTGGCATCTTACCTTATACCTGTAACAGTTCTCTTAAGTGACAACACAAGCAGAATGAGACCTTCAGCTAAGGGATTTCCCATCTCCTAGCAGAGTAACCAAATCTGTTTCAGCCACATATATGACGTCTTCCTCCAGCCTCTGAACTTTCTAAGGGGGCAGCAACCTTATCACATGAAAGACCATTACTGATACTCTCTCTCTCTCTGAAGAGGAAGGACCCACTAGGGTTACAGCAGAATCTCACCATCCACTGCTGTGAGTGGAGGAGGAATAGAACAAATGAGTTGACACAGACTTGGCATATGTCACCAGTGGAGGACAGAGTGCTCAAAACAAGTATATCCAGCAGGCACATATAAGCTTCAGTGTTCAGTCATTTCTCATTTGCTACTCTGTTTCTTTACTAAATTAACTCTTCTATCAGTACCCATACCATGGCACATATTCCATTGGAGGGGGTAAGTCTTTCTTCTATCTCCTCTGTAGGTACTCAAGAATGTCTTTTATCACCTGCATTACAATGGCAAGTAATGAATAATAACAAGTTAGTTTGTAGGACACTAATATTTTCTTATAAAATTTTCATGGCAACACGCATTTGAACTCAGTTATAAGTTGTGCACTGCATTATCTAATAGCAGGAAAAACAAGAAAATGACAGAGTTACAAATGTGTTGATGTCACTCTGTACTTGCAAAACTATGTTTTTTGTTATAATATTTAAAATAACAGAAAATATCACATTTTTTTTCAGAAATAAGATATAATTTTGATAGTTTTGGAGTTTGTTGGCTAGCACAAATTGCATGTACAGTGGATATAAAAAGTTTACACACCCCTGTTAAAATGCCAGGTTTTTGTGATATAAAAAATGAGACCACAATAAATCATTTTAAAACTTTGCTCACCTTTAATGTGACCAATAACTTGTACAATTCAATTGAGAAATGAACAAATCTGTTAGGGGAAAAAATATAAAAAATAAAAAAAACGTACAATAAGCTGGCTGCATAAGTGTGCACACCCTTAAACTAATACTTTGTGGAAGCACTTTTTAATTTGATTACAGCATTCAGTCTTTTTGGGTAGGAGTTTATCAGCATGGCACATCTTGACCTGACAATATTTGCCCACTCTTCCTTGCAAAAGTGCTCCAAATCTGTCAGATCTCCAATGACAAATATTTATTGTGAAAGAAAGTGGCATGTTTAACCTTGCATCTGTGTTACCTACAGTTGTTTCAATGTCCCTAGAGTTACTGTGAAGTAATTAGTGTCTGAATATGCTCTTATGCCATGTGTAATTTAGGTCAAGAAACAAGATGCCAGCAGCCCTAGCCTAACATTTTCTATCACTTCTTTTTCTCCTTTCTCTATTATCTACTCACGTTATTCTACCCTGCTTTTGTGTAGAGTGCTGTCCTTTTCCTCTCTCCAGCAAGATCGACTGCTGTTTTTATTTGTCTTGCAACTGCTCAGCTTTTGGCTCTGCAGTAAATAAGAGGAAAAACGAAACTAAAACTAAAGAAAGTTAATGAAGTATCTGCTCCCTAGCTGTGCTAATCTCTCTCCACAATCCAGCCATTCCCTCTTTTCCCTGATTAGTTTTGCCTGTGCCATTTCTTTCCTGGGCATTGCCCCACTCTGTTCGCCCTTGCTATGCTCAGGCTCACTTCGCTCCCCTACCCTACCCACATTCCCACCCACCCCTGACGCAATTTCCTTTATACCACCCTCTCCCTCCCCTTCCTCCTCCAACTGTCCAGTAATAAACAACTTCCTGTCAACCCAAACTATTCTTCACTTCCTGTCCCCCCAATATATCCTACTCCTCCCACTATAGCTAATAACCACCTATCTATATACCATATCACTTTCCATATACTTTACTCCCTACAATCACCACTCCTCTTATTCAACAGCTACCTAACTAAAATGCAATACCTCATTCTAACCTCCCTACTCCTCTTTCTCCTAACCACTCAGACCTCATACCATTCCCACCTTCCCCGCATCAATCATACACTTCATCCTCCTATACTTTAAACACTTCAAACACTTATTTTATTCCATCCTACTTTGATATCTCCCCAGCTCTGTTCAACCTCCCCAACTGTTACCTAAGATGATCTACCAGATTAGATTATATCCCCCCAACTTATAAACCTAAGTCCAAACTGTTCAAGCTACACTAATCTACCTTCCTAGTCACACTACCTAATAATAACTTACTTACCTCAGGTGACATCCACCCCAACTTTGGTCCCACCCACTCTAGACCTAATTTCACATCCCCACTCTCCTCTATCTCCACACTAAACCATACTATCCCCTATTCTCACAAGTCTCCTAAACTTCCAAACACCTCTCCCCCATCTACCGTACCCAACCCAACTCCACCTAAGTTCTCCCGTTCGATTCTCGGCTGGGTTTGGGACTGCCTTCTGTGGAGTCTGCATATCCTCCCCATGGTTGGGTAGTGTTTGAAAGACATCAGTGCGTAAATGGGTGTGCCTTTATTGAAGGTTGGGCATCAAGCTGGCACCTCATTGTTTCATAAAAATCTACTGTCAATCATTAGCAGACTGGAGTACCGCTGTGGCGACCCCTTACCAGGAAAAGCCGAAAGACAAACAACATACTCTCTAAACATACAAAGTCTAACCAATAAAATCACTGAGCTTCATGCTTGGATTGCCCAGAAAACCCCTCACATACTATGCCTATCTGAAACCTGGCTTAAGCCACATGTTACAAACAATAAAATCCTCCCACCAGGCTATAATATTTATCATTTAGACGGACTATCTAAAAAAGGGGGCGGTGTTGCCATCCTTCACTCAAACAACCTAAAGCTCTCTCTCTTCCCCTCACCTATCCCTGATTTTCACCCTGCTGAACTTCTCATCACTAACTGCCATCTTAATCCTCACAAGAAAATAGCCATTTCCTCAATCTATATCCCCCCAGGAAATAACTTACCCACCTTAGAGAAAATCCTCTCCTGGTTCTCCCAAAACATACCCTACGAAACCCTCATTCTACGTGATAACCTTGACTGGGCCAAACTCAAAACTGACTCCCCTCAAAATAGCATTAATCTGCATGGTTTTCACCAACTTGTAACCTCTCCCACCAGAATCCATAAAAACTCATTATCCATAATTGACTGGATACTAACCAACTCCCCAACCTGTATCACCAACCCTCTACACTACCAGATTACCTTAGTGACCACCTACCTACCTCTATTTTTAGTATATACCTCCCCACGAAATAAATCAAACCTGTTCAGACACTGCCATAAACTTGCAAACTTTAATAATACAGAATTCAACTCCATCTTATCCTCCATCAACTGGTCTTTTCTAACTAAGATCCCTCTATATGATGCTGTATCCAGCTTCAATAACATCACCCTTAATTCCCTTGCTCCCTCCAGAAAGGTTAGAATAAAAGCTAAGTATGCCCCATGGCTTTCTAAAGATTCTAGATCCCTTATGCTCTAAAGAGACAAGCCTTGGAAAGCATGGATGAAAACCAAGCAACTACCCCTCCTCCAAGAATACAGACAACTCAGAAATCTAACTAAAAAAACAAATCAGCCTAGACAAAAAGTCCTTCTTTAACTCTGATCTAGTAAACAGCAAATCAAACCCTCAGAAATTCTGGTCAGCCATTAACAATATTCTCTCTCCTGGCCACCCCTCTATTCCCTCTCCCTACCCTAATACATCTGACCAAGAAACAGCTACACTACTAAATACTCACTTTATCAATACTATACCGACTCTCTTAGCATCCAGCAGTGACACTACTCCTCCACCTACCCCTCTCAACTCACCTAACAACAATTATTTCTCCATACAACCTGTCTCCACATCATTTGTCTGAGATCTTCTTCTAAAGATAAAACCCTGCTCCCCCTCCACTGACAACTTACCTCCTGTCTTCCTAAAATTAGCAGCTGACTCAATAGCATTCCCAATATCTATTATCATTAACAGATATATCCAAGAATCCACTGTGCCTATCCTATGGAAATCTTTCTATACCATTCCCTTACACAAAGGTGGGAACTCCACAGTCCCATCCAATTACGGGCCTATCGCCATCTTATCCCCCCCCCCTCTAAAATTCTTGAAAAAAGCATTCATACTCAACTTCTCAAACACCTACTCCAACATAACCTTCTCACTCCAGCCCAACACGGTTGCCGTCCCAGACACAGCACAACTACTGCCCTCCTAACATTCACCCACGCTATTGCTGAGGCCCTTGACAACAATAAACTCATCTCTTGCCTGCTTTTAGACCTATCTAAAGCCTTCAATACAGTCTCCCACCCACTACTTCAATCCAAACTTGCCAACCTCAGCCTATCACCCACCACCAATTCCTGTTTATTTAGCTACTTGTCTGGCAGACAGCAATCTATTAAATGGCTCTCCTCTTCTTCTCCCTTCTTACCTGTTCCAACAGGGGGTTCCTCAGGGCTCCATCCTAGGACCCCTCCTGTTCAATATTTTCACCAATGACCTCCACACATCATGTAAGCTATCCTTCCTCATACAGTATGTTGATGATTCTACCCTCATCTCTATCGCTATCTCTGATAACATCTTTGAACTTCATTCCCTTACTCAGCAATCCTTTCTATCTACTGAACAGTGGCTAGCAGATAACCTACTCATCCTCAACCCCAAAATGACTAAACTCTTATTATTCCTCCCCCGCTCACTCTCTCACTTCAAAACCTCCTTCTCAATCAGTTCTAAACTTCTTGGTGTCATTATCGATGATGAACTCAAATTTAACTTACACCACCTATTCTGTATAAAAAAGACCAACCAGAAATTAGGCTTACTCTGTCGAAATAAAAATTTTCTGACACCAAATACTAGACTCACCGTAGCCCAAGCTTTTTTCCTCCCATTACTTCTCTATGCTGCCCCATTGTTTACTAACATTCAAACCACAACTTTACACAAACTCCAGCAAACCTACCATAAGATTGCAAGATTCATCACAAACTCCCCATACAAAACACACCACTGCACAGCCTTTACATCCTTTAAGTGGCTTGAATTCTCTCACTTACTGTTGTTTTCACAACTTCAAATAGTTCACTCTATTCACTACAAGCCTGCATCTTGTCCTGCTCTCTCAACTTTTATCTCTTCCTATAAACCTGCTCGTACCGTCCGTACCTACAACCTACAACTACTTCAATCTTTCCAACCAAAGAAAACTGTTGGCAAACTCTTATATAAATGTTCTATAGCCCAAGCTTGGAACAAACTTCCTACAGACATATACTCTACTATTCACCCAGCCCACTTTAAAGAAAAACTCAAACTCCATCTACTTAGCTCGAAAATTTGTTCCTGTACAACTTATTACATCTCTACTATACATACTGTTAACCTCCCCTCTATTACATCTAAGTACACCTTATAGTGTATCTACTTTCTTTTCCCTATTCACATATATATATATGTCTGAACATCAGAAATTCCTCTACTGCTAAATACCTCTCTATACTTTAGGTACCTTAAAAATGGCTCAAACCTTACTATCTGTAAATATGAACAAACCAGCAAAAACGAAGGTTCCAAAAAGTAATAAAGGCACTGCTCCCAGATAAGACCTTAACGCTCACTTTTATTCACAGATACAGATACAAACAGCGTTTTCGCCACTCTAGATAGGTAGCTTCATCAGAGGTTCAGAACAGCGCGAGAACTGCGCTTTAAATAACATTCACTTTTGGAAATGAGGCTATGCCTCCATGTTTGCTAAGTACATCAATTAGATAAAAAAAGTAAGAAATAAATAATAAATAATAAAAAGGAAAGATTAGGGCAAATCAAATAAACATCACATTCACATTAAAACTTTTTGTCTTCACTTTTTGAACAAAAAGTGACAACCCATTAAAAAGAGTGCACTTGGATACATATTATATAAAACATTTGGACCATATTACATGAAATAGCGCACTCAGAAGAATACCTTCCTTGTATGCTTTCTATATATTACCTAAAAACATGATTAAAGTAACTGCAAAAGCAGCTGGCTCTATCAAAATAGTGTTTTTTAGTTTTATTTAAAAACAACTTAATAAACAGTGACAACCAGTAGCAAAGCCAATACTGGTAAAATATACCATATTGGCATAAAAATCAATACCATAAGCATGCCTAAAAAATAAACTACTAGTGTCATGACATTTAAGTAGCACAGAACCTACACTAAGATATCACTTACTTAAGTGCAGAGCATATATAGCACCTTATTTGAAGCTCAAGTCATACATGAGGTGACGCCCTAGGGGTGCACCTTTTGCCACTTAAGTAAGTGATATCTTAGTGTAGGTTCTGTGCTACTTAAATGTCATGACACTAGTAGTTTATTTTTTAGGCATGCTTATGGTATTGATTTTTATGCCAATATGGTATATTTTACCAGTATTGGCTTTGCTACTGGTTGTCACTGTTTATTAAGTTGTTTTAAATAAAACTAAAAACACTATTTTGATAGAGCCAGCTGCTGCAGTTACTTTAATCATGTTTTTAGGTAATATATAGAAAGCATACAAGGAAGGTATTCTTCTGAGTGCGCTATTTCATGTAATATGGTCCAAATGTTTTATATAATATGTATCCAAGTGCACTGGGTTGTGTCACTTTTTGTTCAAAAAGTGAAGACAAAAAGTTTTAATGTGAATGTGATGTTTATTTGATTTGCCCTAATCTTTCCTTTTTATTATTTATTATTTATTTCTTACTTTTTTTATCTAATTGATGTACTTAGCAAACATGGAGGCATAGCCTCATTTCCAAAAGTGAATGTTATTTTAAGCGCAGTTCTCGCGCTGTTCTGAACCTCTGATGAAGCTACCTATCTAGAATGGCGAAAACGCTGTTTGTATCTGTATCTGTGAATAAAAGTGAGCGTTAAGGTCTTATCTGGGAGCAGTGCCTTTATTACTTTTTGGAACCTTCGTTTTTGCTGGTTTGTTCGTGTTTTACAGGTTCAATCTGTAAATATGCAAATAACTCTATCTTGTTATTTTTTATTCTCCTCCCCTGTATCTTAAGCCCCACCAAATAAGATAATTGTGTGCTACAATGTATGCGTTGAATATTATAATGTCTGTATAACTCAGTGTCTTGAATGTTTCATTACTAAAATGCTTTTTTTATCAACAATGTATAACACAATAGCTGAATTTGTTTTGTTACTGTATGTTTTGGAGCTTTTCTTCTCAGGTCTCCACTGAAAATGGGCCAAAAGCCCAGCTGGACAAACCTGGTTAACAAATGTCAATAAATAAATATAAATAAATATGTCTGATTAAAGACTTACAGAATGACTCCATATATTCTGGATGCCTACAAGAAATTGTACTAAGGGCACATTTAATTATAATTAAAAAAAAATCTTCTTACTATCAAGTTGTCATTCACTACAAAATTCATGGTTTTATTGATATTGACATCAAAATCCCTAACATTAATCATAGGAGGCAATGTTTGAATGTCACTAGAACAGGGGTACTCCCTGTTGGAACCAATAGAATAAACACATTTTTATGCTAAATAAAACATATTAACCAATCCTCAGTGGAACTGGAAGTGCAAAAACACTTGCAGTTTTGGATCACCAAGAATGGTTAGCATAGTTCCCATCTTGCAGTCATCAGCAAATTTGCCAGCTTGTGCATTGTCTCTGATGAGAAAAAAATGCACATAAAGGGATTAAAAAGAAAAGGTCCCAATACCAATACCTTTATTCACAATTTTTTTTCTTATGATAAAATAGTTCTTACTCTCACAATGTATATTTTGTTATCTCAATAGCCAGTTTTTGCTTGCATCTTGATTTAAACGTTCCTATATTTAAGGCAGATAATGTGTCTATTATGGTTTAAAGAGGGACGGTGTTAAATGCCTTAATAAGAACAAGGTATATCACGATGTTCAGTAACTTATCATTTGTGACATCAGTCATATTAGCATCCAAAAGTTTATAAGATTCATTAAATAGGATCTTCCACTTAAAAAGCCATGCTGATTTAAGTCATGGAGTGAAGACCATTGGAATCAAACTTAATACAACTCTCTTAAAACATTTCCTAATGATGATGATCATGCTAATAGGTCTGCAGTTTTCATCTTTATTGGAGTCCCTGCATTTGGGAACTGGCATCAAAGCAGCCATTTTCCAAACATCTGAATCACAGCCAGTTGTTAAACTTTGTTGGAATAAGGATGCAAGACACAGAACAAAATGATCCCTACTTTTACATAAAAAGTTTCCACTGAGATTATCCAGTCCAGCAATAATATCTGATTAAATCTTACTAAGGGATTTTTAAATGCAATCCTCTGATATAAATGGATATATTTGCTTGAAAGCAAAGTCATATGGTAAGGCAGTATCAACCACGTTTACAAAGTCACCAAAAAATGTACTACTAAATATTTGACCTATACTTTCTGATACATGTAATGTCAATATTATGTGTTTTCAGCAGCATATTGCTAGTAGGACACCTAATGTATGATCAAAGATATTTGCAGTACTGTTGAATTGTTGGTAATATCAGCAACTAATTTCTTTCATACATCAAATTAGCTTTCCTTAATTTCCTTTCAGGGTAGCCTTATATTTGAAGAATTTTCCCTTGTTATAATTTTTTGGCTGTTTCCTATAAACTGACTGCAATTGATTTTTTTTGCCAACCAGGTTTTGTATTGATTCAACCTACCAAGGTGGTGGGATGTTAACTAGTTCATAGTTTCACAGGTGTGTACTAAGCTAATGGCCCTGGAGTCTTTACAAGCCTAGCCCATAGAAGTGCCCTGGCATTGTGCTGCCCGATGTTAGTTCCCAGTGCCTCTATCAAGTAGAGCCAATGGAGTGATCCGCGGGGTGAACTTTCTATTACCCATCTACTCATCAACATTTCTCTTGAAGAGGGTCAGCAAGGTGCTCTGCTTGACATGTATGGGAATTCTATTTCAGAGCATGGGCAGTCTCTGGATGAGGAACCTGTCCCTCCAGCATGTTCTGTTGATTGTGGTAATGAGGTTGAGGTCTCTGGAGCATGTGGTGGGGAGGGATTGGGATTTCTTTAGATGTAGCATTTCTAACAGAGCTGGGTCAGACATGGCTTTGTAAGTCAAGCAGAGATTATCTCTAAGTAGGTGATATGAGACAGAGAATAGCTGGAGTCTTTTGAGTCTGTATATGTAGGACATGTATTTAATACCTAGGATCCTCTTTGTGAGGTACTTCTGTGGACTCTCCAGCGGTTGCAGGTGTCTAGTGAGGTACATGCCAAATGGGGCATTATACTCGATGATTGGTCTAATGAGGGAAGAGAAGAGAGAGAGAGATGATGACCTCTTTCTTCCAGGATGCAAAACCCTTAGTAATGTGATGTGCCACATAGAAGGACTTTCTGACCACAGTGGCAATGTGGTGGTCGAAGGAGAGGTTGCTGTCAACCTGCATCCCCAGATCTCTTATAATGCCTTCAGTGTTCAGTGGGCTCCCATTGATGTAGTAATTAGTGGGAACTGAGTTTTTACCAAAGGGGATGAGAATGCATTTTTTTGGCATTAAGCTTAAGGCCATGGTTTTACCACCAGTCACTGGTCTCAGTGAGGTCTTTCTGTAGGATGTCTGCATCACTTGGGGAGTTAATAATGGCTCCCAGCTTGCAGTCATCTGCGAACTTGGTCAGCTAGAGTCCCTTTGTATTTGCCTGGACTTCTGAGAAGTAGATGCCGAACAGGAGAGGACCCAGGACCGATCCCTGTGGGACTTCACTCATGAGTGGTCAGCAGTCTGACTTGGAGTCCACTACTTTCACACTATGTGTTTTATCTGTGAACCAATTTGCAACCCACCTATTGATATAGAGGTTGATGCCCAGTTTGGTGAGTTTATCAATAATTCCCGAGTGAGGAATGGTATCAAAGATTGCAATGGGAAAATACTGTTCAATTAAAGCATCTATTCTTGATAAAAATATTTCCAACAATCTTGGATACTTAAGAGTAAGCATGTAATCATACCAGTCCTGTATCTATAGTTGGTGAGTTATTGCTATGATATCAGCTTGAAAAATCCAACATTGTATCACATTTTACATTTTTTACTGATCTGCATAGTCAGCTCAAGCTAAGGTAATCTGAAATGCCTAATTGTGGACATACCATATACGGTTTAGCAGGTGATATCTTGTCTCAGTGGGGTATTAACATTCTGCATATTCCTTGCTTTATGAAGATTTCAATAATCTTCTTAACTAAAGCACTGTGCTCTCCCAGCATATATCATGGGCATTTAAGTATCTTGTCAGTACTGAATAGTTTTCTCATGACCTGTCCAGTTCCCTTACAAATTTGTTAACTTCATCAGCACCTTGATTAGTGTCTCTACAGAAGCCTACTGTGACCTATCTATATTACTTTACAGTCATACTCCCAAAATCTCTGCTGCATACTTAACAATTCCTCCTCTATGTTACATTAAAATGTTAAGGTACCTTTTTAACTCAAACATCTGCAAAAGTGCATTTTTGGGACTAACTCAAGTTTCATTTGTAATAGTTGCATCAAAATGCCCAGCAGTGACTATACATTGCGGCTCAGGAGGCTTGTTATTCAAGCTCCTAGCATTGCGCATGAATACTTTTAACACAATAGAGTTACCATTTAGGGCTCTATGACTGTCAGTAGTGGGTCTAAAAAAGATGTCAATACTCTAGCCAGGAACCAATGGTTTACTTCCTCTGTTCTCATAGTGCATCTGATACCCACAGAGGAAACATTTCCTGACAGCTGTTCCCATGCACATATGACTTTGATATCCCTGTGAAAATGCAGCACCCTCACAAAGGCCAGCCGGGTGATGGAGGAATGTCAGTGAAAATAATACAGAATGCTTTGTCATGACACAGTTTTAAAATTGTTACCGCATCATTCAAAAAGTTAAATTTTTTGGTCCTTCCTAAGTCATTTATTCCGCTTGTGATAATTACTAAATCATAAGCAACCACTATAGCATTAAACCTGAAAAATTATATTTCTGATGTATTTTAATATATAACAGCTTATATGCATTATTGCAACCTTCCAGGGTTCACATTTCTTAAATCTTGAATTAAGGAATTCCTTATGCCCATGGCTCAAATTCAGATAATGTGTATATAAGATGTATACCTTGTGATAACTTGATATTATTCAGAGACAGCCCTCACACCAGAGATACTATAAGTTGCATGAAGACACCAGAGATACTATAAGCAGCATGAAGATACCAGAGATACTATAAGCAGCATGTAGACACCAGAGATACTATAAGTAGCATGTAGATACCAGAGATACTATAAGTAGCATGTAGATACCAGAGATACTATAAGCAGCATGTAGACACCAGAGGCTTGTTATTCAAGCTCCTAGCATTGCGCATGAATACTTTTAACACAATAGAGTTACCATTTAGGGCTCTATGACTGTCAGTAGTGGGTCTAAAAAAATATGTCAATACTCTAGCCAGGAACCAATATAACCAGCATGTAGACACCAGAGATACTATAAGTAGCAAGTAGATACCATAGATACTATACACAGTATGTAGACACCAGAGATACTATAAGTTGCATGAAGACACCAGAGATACTATAAGCAGCATGAAGATACCAGAGATACTATAAGCAGCATGTAGACACCAGAGATACTATAAGTAGCATGTAGATACCAGAGATACTATAAGTAGCATGTAGATACCAGAGATACTATAAGCAGCATGTAGACACCAGAGGCTTGTTATTCAAGCTCCTAGCATTGCGCATGAATACTTTTAACACAATAGAGTTACCATTTAGGGCTCTATGACTGTCAGTAGTGGGTCTAAAAAAATATGTCAATACTCTAGCCAGGAACCAATATAACCAGCATGTAGACACCAGAGATACTATAAGTAGCAAGTAGATACCATAGATACTATACACAGTATGTAGACACCAGAGATAGTATAAGGAGCATGTAGATACCAGAGATACTATAAGTAGCAAGTAGATACCATAGATACTATAAGCAGCATGTAGACACCAGAGATACTGTAAATAGCATGTAGACACCAGAGATACTATAAATAGCATGTAGACACCAGAGATACTATAAGTAGCATATAAATACCAGAGATACTATAAGTAGCATGTAGACTCCAGAAATACTATAAGCAGCATGTAGACACCAGAGATACTATAAGCAGGGTGTAGACACCAGAGATACTATAAGCAGGGTGTAGACACCAGAGATACTATAAGCAGTATGTAGACACCAGAGATACTATAAGCAGCATGTAGATACCAGAGATAAGCAGCATGTAGATACCAGAGATAAGCAGCATGTAGATACCAGAGATACTGTAAGTAGCATGTAGACTCCAGAGATACTATAAGCAGCATGTAGACACCAGAGATACTATAAGCAGGGTGTAGACACCAGAGATACTATAAGCAGGGTGTAGACACCAGAGATACTATAAGCAGTATGTAGACACCAGAGATACTATAAGCAGCATGTAGATACCAGAGATAAGCAGCATGTAGATACCAGAGATAGTGTAAGTAGCATGTAGACTCCAGAGATACTATAAGCAGCATTTAGACACCAGAGATACTATAAGCAGCAAGTAGATACCATAGATACTATACGCAGTATGTAGACACCAGGTATACTATAAGCAGCATGTAGACACCAGAGATAGTATAAGGAGCATGTAGATACCAGAGATACTATAAGCAGCATGTGGATACTAGAGATACTATAAGTAGCATGTAAACGCCAGAGATATTATAAGCAGCATGTAGACACCAGAGATACTATAACCAGCATGTGGATACCAGAGATATTATAAGTAGCATGTGGATACTAGAGATACTATAAGTAGCATGTAAATGCCAGAGACATTATAAGCAGCATGCAGACACCAGAGATACTATAACCAGCATGTGGATACCAGAGATATTATAAGTAGCATGTAGACACCAGAGATACTATAAGTAGCATGGAGACACCAGAGATATTATAAGCAGCATGTAGATACCAGGGATACTATAAATAGTATGTAGATACCAGAGATACTATAAGCAGCATGTAGACACCAGAGATACTATAAGTAGCATGTAGATACCAGGGATACTATAAGTAGTATGTAGATACCAGAGATACTATAAGCAGCATGTAGACACCAGAGATACTATAAGCAGCGTGTAGATACCAGAGATACTATAAGCAGCATGTAGACACCAGAGATACCATAAGTAGCATGTAGACACCAGAGATACTATAAGCAGCATGTAGACACCAGAGATACCATAAGTAGCATGTAGACACCAGAGATACTATAAGCAGCATGTAGACACCAGAGATACTATAAGTAGTATGTAGATACCAGAGATATTATAAGCAGCATGTAGACACCAGAGATACTATAAACAGCATGAAGACACCAGAGATATTATAAGTAGTATGTAGACACCAGAGATACTATAAGCAGCATGTGGATACCAGAGATACTATAAGTAGCATGTAGATGCCAGAGATATTATAAGTAGCATGTAGACACCAGAAATAGTATAAACAGCATGTAGACACCAGAGATATTATAAGTAGCATGTAGACACCAGAGATACTATAAGCAGCAAGTAGATACCATAGATACTATACGCAGTATGTAGACACCAGGTATACTATAAGCAGCATGTAGACACCAGAGATAGTATAAGGAGCATGTAGATACCAGAGATACTATAAGCAGCATGTGGATACTAGAGATACTATAAGTAGCATGTAAACGCCAGAGATATTATAAGCAGCATGTAGACACCAGAGATACTATAACCAGCATGTGGATACCAGAGATATTATAAGTAGCATGTGGATACTAGAGATACTATAAGTAGCATGTAAACGCCAGAGATACTATAAGCAGCATGTGGATACCAGAGATATTATAAGTAGCATGTAGACACCAGAGATACTATAAGTAGCATGTAGACACCAGAGATATTATAAGCAGCATGTAGACACCAGAGATATTATAAGTAGAGTGTAGACACCAGAGATACTATAACTAGCATGGAGATACCAGAGATACTATAAGCAGCATGTAGACACCAGAGATATTATAAGTAGAGTGTAGACACCAGAGATACTATAACTAGCATGGAGACACCAGATATACTATAAGCAGCAAGTAGATACCAGAGATACTATAAGCAGCATGTAGATACCAGAGATACTATAAGCAGCATGTAGATACCAGAGATACTATAAGCAGCATGTAGATACCAGAAATACTATAAGAAGGGTGTAGACACCAGAGATACTATAAGCAGTGTGTAGATACCAGAGATACTATTAGCAGTATGTAGACACCAGAGATACTATAAGCAGCATGTAGACACCAGAGATATTATAAGTAGCATGTAGACACCAGAGATACTATAAGTAGCATGTAGACACCAGAGATATTATAAGCAGCATGTAGATACCAGGGATACTATAAATAGTATGTAGATACCAGAGATACTATAAGCAGCATGTAGACACCAGAGATACTATAAGTAGCATGTAGATACCAGGGATACTATAAGTAGTATGTAGATACCAGAGATACTATAAGCAGCATGTAGACACCAGAGATACTATAAGCAGCGTGTAGATACCAGAGATACTATAAGCAGCATGTAGACACCAGAGATACCATAAGTAGCATGTAGACACCAGAGATACTATAAGCAGCATGTAGACACCAGAGATACTATAAGTAGCATGTAGACACCAGAGATACTATAAGTAGCATGTAGACACCAGAGATATTATAAGCAGCATGTAGACACCAGGGATACTATAAATAGTATGTAGATACCAGAGATACTATAAGTAGCATGTAGACACCAGAGATATTATAAGCAGCATGTAGATACCAGGGATACTATAAATAGTATGTAGATACCAGAGATACTATAAGCAGCATGTAGACACCAGAGATACTATAACCAGCATGTGGATACCAGAGATATAAGTATCATGTAGACACCAGAGATATTATAAGCAGCATGTAGACACCAGAGATACTATAAGCAGCATGTAGATACCAGAGATACTATAAGCAGCATGTAGATACCAGAAATACTATAAGAAGGGTGTAGACACCAGAGATACTATAAGCAGTGTGTAGATACCAGAGATACTATTAGCAGTATGTAGACACCAGAGATACTATAAGCAGCATGTAGACACCAGAGATATTATAAGTAGCATGTAGACACCAGAGATACTATAAGTAGCATGTAGACACCAGAGATATTATAAGCAGCATGTAGATACCAGGGATACTATAAATAGTATGTAGATACCAGAGATACTATAAGCAGCATGTAGACACCAGAGATACTATAAGTAGCATGTAGATACCAGGGATACTATAAGTAGTATGTAGATACCAGAGATACTATAAGCAGCATGTAGACACCAGAGATACTATAAGCAGCGTGTAGATACCAGAGATACTATAAGCAGCATGTAGACACCAGAGATACCATAAGTAGCATGTAGACACCAGAGATACTATAAGCAGCATGTAGACACCAGAGATACTATAAGTAGCATGTAGACACCAGAGATACTATAAGTAGCATGTAGACACCAGAGATATTATAAGCAGCATGTAGATACCAGGGATACTATAAATAGTATGTAGATACCAGAGATACTATAAGCAGCATGTAGACACCAGAGATACTATAAGTAGCATGTAGATACCAGGGATACTATAAGTAGTATGTAGATACCAGAGATACTATAAGCAGCATGTAGACACCAGAGATACTATAAGCAGCGTGTAGATACCAGAGATACTATAAGTAGCATGTAGACACCAGAGATACTATAAGCAGCATGTGGATACCAGATATACTATAAGTAGCATGTAGACACCAGAGATACTATAAGTCACATGTAGACAGCAGAGATACTTAAAGTAGCATGTAGACAGCAGAGATACTTTAAGTAGCATTACTTAAAGTAGATTAAAAGGATTCCAGTGCTATACTCTGCCACCTCCTACTGTGGATTTTAGTCATTTGACCACCACTAGAGAAAAGAGATATTATGTGAAAAATAAATAAGACTCGAAAAAAATAAACTCCAAAAGGACAAGGCTTTGAATCCTGCACCCTTGCCACAGCAAACATGAGCATTAAACTGCTGCTCTCATAACTTCATGCATCAGGTGTTTTTTTAACATAATAAGGATCTCAGGGATTATTCAAAGCTTCTTCAAAAGGAAGACACAGAATACTAGGCTATACCGGAAGGAGAATTTAAAACGAATTTAAGGAATACTTCAAACAAAAATCTATGGGAGGAGGTGTGTGATGAAATTGTGGATAGACTATATTCACATGGATACAAGCACGACAAGCTTCAATCTATAAAACATAGATTGTGTAAAAATAAAACATTTGGGAGAAGAGGGCATAAGCATGCATCTGAGTTTGAAAATGTGTCAGAGTTAAACAAGTTGTTCTTTGTATCTAAGTATTCGAACTTTTCAAACATTATGGAAAAAATTATTAGAGATTTGTGGCCTGTTGTGAGTGAAGATCCTGTAATAGGTCACCTTTTTCCCAAACACATTACCTTTTCCTATAAAAGGTATCCTAATTTAAAAGAGATTTTGAATAGGAAAGTTGAAGTTAAAATAGATGGTAAGATAGGGATGTATAGCTGTGGGAGATGTTCTGTCTGCAATAAAACTAAAAATATGCACAGGGTGAAAATAAATGGAAAGAGGTACACTGCTTTTGAAAGGTTTGATTGTAGGTCAACAGGTGTTGTATACATATTAGGTTGTGATTGTGTTCCAGCAAAATGGTATATTGGGCAAACTACTAGACAAATTAAGATTCGTATTTTGGAACACCTGGGTGACATAAGGAGGGGGTAATCTAGAGAGTCCTGTAGCTGCACATTTTTGTAGTATACATAATGGTGAGAATGATAGTTTTAGGTTTAGTGTTCTAGCCAGGCCCCATTTTAGTAAAGGAAATTATAAAGCAGCGTTAAGTAAGTTAGAACAGAGGATGATCATTGAGTATCATACTTTATTCCCTAATGGAATGAATTTGGAAATTTAAAATGAAATTTAACTTATATTTGTGATGTAATACATGTTTAAAATGAAGTTTTGTAATATTGATAAGTTAAAATGAGTAATAGGTTGTTACATTCATATACAATGTTTAAATGTTAAGAATTAATTGTATTAAGGAAATTTATCTAATTAAGTTTGGAGTGTTTAGTTTATTTATATTTATATATTGTGAAATTAATATTTAGAAATTTTTGTAAGTGGAGAAAAAAAGAAAAAAATGAATTTTAAATTGTCAAATAATGGAAATGTTTCTTTCCTTGGAATAGGTTTCAGTGGTGAAAGAGTTAAATGTTTGACATTAGGTTGTTTAATTAATTTAATTATGCCTAATTAACCAATTAATGCATATATAAAAGAACTCTGAAAATGTTAAAGTATGTCCCATTGAAGGCGAATAGCCGAGGTACCAGGATGGAAAGAATAAAGATGGATGTCAGCTACTTCTGTGTCTTCCTTTGAATTTCGTGGTGCTTATGTTTCTGAAGAAATTTGAGGTTTGCTTTTTGGAGGTGTATTGTTTCTGAAGATTATTCAAAGCTTGCAGCAGTTTGTGAGTTACATGGAAGATTGACATGGAAAGTAAGGAATATCTCTCAACCTTGTAGCACACAAAGACTAGACAAAGTCAAAATTAATGGTGGGACAAAGAGTGATGGAGTTTAACTATCCCTCTTATAAATTTATAAAGTTATTAATAAAACAGGATTTGTCCTGGTATGCATTTACTGAAGGATATGAAGTGTGAGGCTCTAATATCTGGTATTCATGACACATTGTAATCATCTGTGAGTTACCATGGTAGGAAAACGGAGACATCAGGGATTAGGAACATTATGATAACACAGGAACCAGTATGGGGTGTTTGTGTGTGTGTGTGTGTGTGTGTGTGTGTGTGTGTGTGTGTGTGTGCATCCTGTAAGACGGAGTGAATGTATAGATCCTCACAGAACATTTACTATGGTTAATTTGAGGACATAAATAACATCATTCCTGCAAACTGTTGTCTAAGTGCAATCTTGTAGCCAGTTTGTAAACCAGTTACTTTAATGCCTGTAGTACAGTTCATAATGTTCCAGATAATTAGGTAGAATATGATTAACAACATAAAATACTTCTGGCAAATCTGGAAAGCCTGATCAAATAATTTCACCTTTATGTAGTTTACAATGGATACGACCAGCAATCTCAGGAAGAACAGTCTTATTTCCATGGCCCTGTTGAATCCCATGTTGAACACGGGAAAGCAGATTATACAATGTGAAGTATGTCATTGGTTGCACATATGCACATCTTTCCATGGCTTCCATGGAGAAAAGAAGGAATTTTGGATGGAAGTTTGACTGCTTACAGGATGCTTCAGTCCTTAGGTAGAGTGACAACAATAGGGAGCTTCCATATTTTTGGGACATAACATTTATTTCAAAAGTGTTTTAGAAGGATGTAGATCTCAAGAGCATGTATTTCTGTATATATCTTTCAACAGTGGGGTAGAAAACTGCCTGTGGCACTGGAGTCAAGGTTTAATTTGCCAAGCAGTTTCCATATTAAGAAAGACGACACAATTTCCTGGCAGAGTTTAGGGGCACTAGTGGGAAAAAGGGTAGTTACACAATAGATGAAGAAGAATTTTTGACACAGTGGGTCATTGGCAATGGGTAACAGACGAGACTGAATGTTTTTCCTAGGTTTAATAGATGAGTATTCTACAACTGTAGAATTGTGGTGAATTGTCTCTCTGCTGTTTCTGTTGAATGAAAGCATTTTTTGTCAGTTATAAGTACAGTTTCAACTTATTTTGGTGCTCTTCATATAGTATATTATAGGCCAAGGTTCTGAGATGTTTTTTTTCGATGTGGCATGCAATAATTATACATATATTTAATATAGGAGAACCTGAACTGGACTACTATGACTCCTTTCCAGTCCTGACCTCAATAAAATTAAATTAAAAGAAAATTACACATATGCAGTAAAGTTATAGAATACAAAGAAATAGCAACTACATATAGAACAATTGAGTATAATGCCATGGGCAATGATGATTATATATTATATATACATCAAATAATACAGCTGAAACAAAATACTGCTCTTTGAAATATGATAAAGCAAATATTATCACACAATGTAAACCAAAAACAAAGCAGACAGCAGTTAGTAAAATTATGTTATAAAGCTACTACATGTACAATTACTTTGATGTTGTGGCTCTAATCTAATAAAGTTAATGAAAGCTGAAACTGTTGAATAGTGGATGGCAGGAAGTTCCAGACAACAGGCTCTAGACTAGAAAAAACTCTTTCAGTACAGTTTTAATTATTTATTTCTTTGTTTATGTTTGTTTACTGGGGTAGTGCACTGATTAACAATAACCATTTACAAGCACAGCCTGGATGAGCTCAGCAAGCAATAATGTTTGACAGGGTGTGTGTTAATGTGTAATTAAAGCCTGCCCAGGGGTGTTATTAGGCCCGATGCCGCAGAGCCTCATAACACCCCTGGGCGGGTGTTGATTACATATTAGCACACACCCCGGAGGGCACTACTGCACTTAGATAATGGTCTCTCTGTAAAGTTGTTGTGGTTTACTTTTTTTAAGTACCATATTATATTTTTCTTATGTTTTTGATGTAAAATAGTTCCTCCGCCTAATGTTTTAAATTTGATGTAGTATATATTAACGGTGTTGGAGGAAGCATTTTACATCCAAAACATAACACTTTAAAAATGTCCAGGTATTTACTTTATTTTTTGGTTCCTTCCATAGGCAGTCAAACTATGTTGCTGCAAACAAAAAAATCAATTATTTCTGAAAGGCAAATCATGCTTATTTTACCACATCTGCCTTAAAATACAACAATGGCATTTTGCTGTTAGTATTTTTTCTTCTGGCGGAACAGTTGCCATGCATTACACGCACTAGCTGTAATGGAACAGAGTCTTGTTTTTGGAAATTTTTCCAAGGGAAAGGGGGGTTTAATAAACCAATTTTTTTCCCCGGGGGGGATCCCCAAAAAAACAAAAAAGGGGGGGGCCCCCAAAAAAATACCACAAAACGGGTTTTTTTAAAAAGGGGCTAAACAAAAAGGGCATAAAGTGTTTTTCCAATGGTAAATTTATAAAAACCCCGGGACAAAAGTAAGGGGGGGAATACAGTAAAATATTCTAACTTTTGCCAAGCTGCAAAGCAAAAATGGACAAAGAATAATGGGGTACTATTCTAAAAATAAGTTAAATTAAACAATTTTCTGGGACAAACAAAAAATTTTAGCAAACGGGGTTAAAAAAGGGCACATTTTTTAAAATGGAGGGACCAGGTAAAAAACGGAGGGGAAACAGATAAAAAAGGAAACCCAAGAAAAAACCCGAAAAACCTATGTGTGGGTTTTTTGGGTTTTGTGGTTGTTTGTGTTTTTTGGGGTTTTGGGGGGGGGTTTTGGCATCTTTTTAAAAGGAGGGAAGAAAATCCCACAAACACAGGGAAATGAGACAGAACCACCCCAACCAAGAATCAAAAAAGAAAAACCTTACTTAGGCAAAAATCTAATGCCCATAATTATGAAGGAAATTAAAAACAAAACCCAAGTCTGAAAATTAAATGCCCGCTTTTACTCTGACAAAAAAAACAATTTTAAAGGCGATTAATATCAAATTTTGTAAAATGGCAGGGGACCAGAGAAATCCACCAAAAGGGGAAATGGAACAGGAAAAACCAAAAATAAACCAGAAAATATGCTGTGACAACAATCTCCATGCCCATAAAGAAGGAATTAAACTTCAGAAACCTGAAGTTTAAACAAAGCCCTTCAATTTTTGGGGCAAACAAAAAATTTTAGAAGGGGGGTTAATCTCAGACGTTTTGTAAAATCCACCCGAGAAATCCCACAAAAAAAAAGGAATGCAGCAAAACCAAAAGAAAACAAAAACCTATAGCTGTGGGAAAATATACCCCAATAATTAAGGAATTAAACATTCAGAAACCTGAAGTCTGAAATTCAAATGTGTAATTTTCTGCGGCGAAAAAAACAATTTTCAGGTTAAAATCAGCACTTTTTTGGGGGCCCAAGAAATAACAAAACCTGGGGGATGCGATCACAAAACCCCCAAAAAGAAAAAAAGAAAACCCTTACTGGACAAAAATCTCCACTGACCTCAAAAAAAAAATTAAAAAAAACCTTTAAGTTGAAAACAAAGTGCAATTTTATTTAACAATTTTAACAGGCATTGATTAAAAATAAACAATTTTTAAAACAAAGGGAAAAAAATAAAATGTCTTTGAAATAGGAAAAAAGCAAAAACACACAAGAAAACAAACAAAGAAGGAACCCCCGCCCAAAAAAAAAAAACCCCACTGTACAACAAAGTTTCTCTAACCATAAATTAAGCTTTAAAAATTTAAAAACCCCGAATTAGAAACAGTCAGACTAGAAAAAATCTGAAATTTTTTCAAAAGGTTGGGTAGGGAATCAATCTTTAACACCTGATACAGGGTACAGGGTTAAAGCCTGGGGGATTCCCCCCAAAAAAAAAAAAAAAAAAAAAAAAAAAAAAAAAAAAAAAAAAAAAAAAAAAAAAAAAAAAAAAAAAAAAAAAAAAAAAAAAAAAAAAAAAAAAAAAAAAAAAAAAAAAAAAAAAAAAAAAAAAAAAAAAAAAAAAAAAAAAAAAAAAAAAAAAAAAAAAAAAAAAAAAAAAAAAAAAAAAAAAAAAAAAAAAAAAAAAAAAAAAAAAAAAAAAAAAAAAAAAAAAAAAAAAAAAAAAAAAAAAAAAAAAAAAACCCCCCCCCCCCCCCCCCCCCCCCCCCCCCCCCCCCCCCCCCCCCCCCCCCCCCCCCCCCCCCCCCCCCCCCCCCCCCCCCCCCCCCCCCCCCCCCCCCCCCCCCCCCCCCCCCCCCCCCCCCCCCCCCCCCCCCCCCCCCCCCCCCCCCCCCCCCCCCCCCCCCCCCCCCCCCCCCCCCCCCCCCCCCCCCAACCACCCATAAAAGCCCCCTTTTTGGGGCAAATTTTTTTCAAAAAAACCCCAAAACACAACCCCAAACCCCCCCACCCCCTTGGTAAAGGGGACCCCCCCAAGGGAACCCAAATAACCCAAAAACAAAAAAAAAAAAACCCTCCAAAAAATTTTTAAAGCCCCCCCCAAAGCCACCCAAAATTTGCCTGGGATGACATGCTGGACAAGCCATGCTTCGCAAGGGACGGCTTGCACCTGTCACCCCTAGGCTTCCGGATATTGGCAAAGGCTCTTGCCACCCCATAGTGCCTTTTTAGGCAAGGCTCAAATTCTAAACCTACCACCCTAGAACACAAAAAAGGAAAAAAACTAAGGGTAATGCTGCTCAATGCCAGAAGTCTCAATCTCAAGATGCACGCACTCGAGGCCCTTCTCAGTATGGAGAACATCGATGTCTGTGCTGTGACAGAAACCTGGTTCAAGGCTCCTGAGAGCACCCCAGCACTATCAGGTTTCACGTCATATCATGCATTCCGGACCTAAAATCCGGACAACACCAAGAAAGGAGGGGGGGTGTCCATATTCATAAAGGACACCCACACCTCAAGGTTGATGGCAACGCACGATGCATCGGAGACCATCCAGGTGCAATTAACCATAGGCAAGACTGCTCTGCAATTTGTAGCATGTTACGGGCCACCCTCTCAAACTCAGGAACCTCACATGGCCTTCCTGAAAACATTGGAGTACCAAAATGTATCTCCAAACACCATCATACTAGGTGATTTCAACTACCCTAATATAGACTGGGAACACTACTCAAGCCCAAACACTCTAGCCCAAAGGTTCCTGGAGTTCATAAACTCAAATGCCATGGAACAACTAGTCACCATCCCCACAAGAGGAGAAAACATACTTGATCTCATCATCACGAACATGGGATCACAATGTTCAACACCGAAGTATACCCCTCACTGGTGAGATCAGATCATAAACTAATCTCGCTGGAGGTCCTCATCCCGCCCCCACCTGAAATAAAAAAGACCACAGTGAAAAACTTCTCAAAAGCCGACTTCACACTTCTAAAACTAGTGTGGTCTCCTTTAAGGCCCCTGAGCCAGTGGTAAACATTACTCAAACTGCTGAATCACTTACAAATGCCTTCTACCAGCACCTACAGGACTGCATGGATCAGGCAATCCCAAACAAAACTAAGACTCTTTGTACCAAAGGCAAGCGTCCAGTCTGGTGGACCCCAGCCATAAACAAGCTCTACAACAAAAGGAAGAAGCTACTACAAGATAGAGCAAAATCCTTGAAAGGTAAGACACCTTTGATCATTATAAGTAAGAAACTAAGAGCTCTCATAAAATCATCCAAGGCAAATTTTGAGAGAAAAATCGCCAAGGACTCAAAAGACAATCATAAGGCCTTCTTTAGCTATGTTAGAAACCTAGGAGGAAACTCCCAGATATGCTCAGAATTAGTTCAAAATGATGTGAAGATTACTGAACCTACACACATTGCCAACATACTGGCTGACAGGTTCAGTGCAAACATCTCCCCCCCCCCAAAAGTAGAGATATCTATACCAGAGGATTGTAGCCCCTCAAACATCTCCAACGCCCAGGTGAGAACTGCTCTCTCCAAGGCAAAAAACACAGCATCCATGGGACCGGATGGTGTCCCCGACTGTGTGCTCCATGAACTCAATGAGGAATTAAACCCGCAGTTAGGACAGCTGTTTAATCTTAGCCTCACCTCAGGATACGTACCCAAGGAGTGGCGCATGGCGACTGTTGTCCCACTTCACAAGGGCGGTGCCTCCACCGACCCTGGAAATTACCGTCCCATTAGCTTGACAAGCCTTATCTGCAAAGCCATGGAGAGGATCATAATGGAACTCATAAATAAAGACATAGGAACTTGCAGACTTTGGATCCAACCCAGTTTGGCTTTGTCAAAGGCAGATCATGCCTTTTAAACTTGGTTGACTTTTTGAGACAGTCACCAAGGCCATTGATGAGGGAAAGGCAGTCCATACAGCCTACCTCGACCTGGCAAAGGCCTTTGACACAATACCCCACTCAGGTATCATCGAAAAACTCATCAGCTTGAATGTAAACCCATACATCACAAGATGGGTTGCAAACTGGCTAAGTGACAGAACCCACAGGGTCAGAGTTGCTGGAGCCATGTCAGACTCAAAGCCTGTCACAAGTGGTGTCCCACAGGGCTCAGTCCTGGGTCCACTCTTGTTTGGCATCTACTTTTCTGAAGTACAAGCAAACACAGGAGGGTTATGGCTGACAAAGTTTGCAGATGACTGCAAACTGGGCGCCATAGTCGAAAACACATCTGACACAGATATCCTTCAGAAGGGCCTCACAGAAATGGATAACTGGTGCCAGAGCCATGGCCTAAAGTTAAACGCCAAGAAATGCATAGTCATACCCTTCGGGAAAAACAAGGTTACCCCTAGCTACCATATAGGTGGCAATCCACTGAGTACAGAAGAAGTCATCAGGGATCTGGGGACCCAGGTTGACAGTAGCCTTCGTTTGACACTCATGTTGCTAAAGTAGTTAGGAAAACCTTCTACATTGCCCACCTGATCATGAAGGGATTCACATCTAGATCAAGGGAGGTCATCGTCCCCCTGTACTCATCACTCATTAGACCTATGATTGAGTACAATGCCCCATTCGGAATGTATCTGACCCGACACCTGCAGCAGCTGGAAAGGCCCCAAAAGTTCCTCACCAAAAGGATAAAGGGTCTCAAAAATATGTCTTATGCTGCCTGACTGAAAGAACTCTAGCTCTATTCAGTCTCATACCGCTTGCTCAGAGGTGACCTGTGCCTGACATATAAGGCCATGTCAAACCCAGATTTGATGAATATGCTTCACCTCAAAAAATCTAGATCCCTCAGAACCACAAGGGCGGGAGACTTAAACCTTGACACAGTTATTAATAGAACGTGCTGGAGGGACAGATTCATCACCCAGAGACTCCCTATGCTGTGGAACAAAATCCCGGTACATGTGAGGCAGAGCACCTCGCTGGCCTTGTTCAAGAGGAATCTTGACCAATGGATGGGAGATCGCAGATATACCCCATGGATTACTTCAGTGTCACTGCTTGACAGAGGCACAGCAAAATAATAGGCATAGTTTTATTCAAACTAAAGGGGTGGCGAAAGCCACATAACTATGGGCTAGGCTTATAAATGCCCTTGGGCAGATAGCCTAGTATGAACCTATGAACCTATAAGCAAGTGTAAAATAATGGAGGCCATTATATGTTTTCTGTCCAAGCTCCACTGTGACTTGATATGCTGCTGTGAATCAGCGGACTCGTTTTTCTCAGTTGGCATTACTTGCACATTAATACCCTGCTGGAGAACGTTCATTCTCCAATCAGGGTGCTGATGTAAAGTTTGCCCGTTCTCTAATCACAGCTAGTACATGGGTAAAAGAAGACACTGATGAATATAATAATTTTCAGAATGATACCCATCACCCAGAATACGCAAAACATACAAGGCATAAAGATAAAATATAAGATAAAGATTATATTTAATAACCTAGAGGTGCTTAATACTATTTACAAAAGATTAGTCGTATTGTAAGATGTTATTTATCTACAAAATTTACATTCAACAAGTAAATATATGGAAGAGCTATGGGTGTAGAAGAGAAGATGTAGTGGATGGCGGGGAGGGGGGTTAGGCAGCATGACCTCTGTGGAAGCAACAGCCCTAGGCTTCCTTCAGAATCATAGGAGGTTACTAGGCTATTGCCCTTGAAACCCTTATAAGCCAAGAGTTTAACCCACGTTTAGACAAATCAGCATCCGATGCCCTTGTCCAGCAAGGACATGGATGAATTCCCATGGGTATATTATCCTGTTTCCCATCCAGTTATCCAGGTTGTGCTTAAAAACGGGTAAAGAGGTACTCTGCTTGATGTGGAGAGGGAGTCTATTACATAGATGGGGGCGTCTCTTGGACACAAACCTGTCCTGCCAACAAGTCTTGTTGATGTTACAGACCAAGCTGAGACCGAGTGTGCAGGTTACTCAAGTGGAGCTTGATTTGCAGATATGCAGCAGTCCCATCAAGGTGGGGTCCGTGATTGCCTTGTATGCCAGACAGAGGTCACCTCTGAGAAGTCTGTATGAAACTGAGTATAGGGATAGAGCTTTTAGCCTATCTGTGTATGGTAGATATTTGAAGCCCTGGATTCTCCTGGTGAGGAACCTCTGTGGTCTCTCCAGTTGCTGCATGTGCGCTACAAGGTACATGCCGAAAGGGGCATTGCACTCAATAATGGGCCTTATAAGGGAAGAATACAGGGATGTTCTGACCTCCTTGTCTCTGAATGAGATACCCTTGCTTATGAGGTGGACCATGTAGAAGGCTTTCCGTACAATGGAAGCAACATAGTGGTCAAACATCAGGTTGCTATCAACCTGGCTGCCCAAATCCCTCACAACTAATTGCATGCTTAGGATGTTATTAATATGATAAATTGTGGGGACATCACTCTCCCCAAAGGGGATGATGATGCATTTTGTGGTATTCAGCTTGAGGCCATGTTTCTGGCACCAGTCATTTGTCTGAGTGAGCCTCTCTTGGAGGATTTTCACATCACTAGGGGAACTGATGACAGCTAGTCACCTTTTGTAGGGGTCATCTGCAAACTTGGTCAGCCACAGCCCACTGATTTTGGCCTACACCTCAGAAAAGTATAACCCAAATAATAGAGGCCCCAAGACCGAACCCTGGGATATGCCACTTGTTACAGGTATACTGCTTCTGGTGGCTTCCCCTATTTTGACTATGTGGGTTCTATCAGTGAGCCAGTTTGCTACCCATCTGGTAACATATGGATTGATGCCTAGTTGAGAGAGTTTATCTATTATGCCCGACTGGGCAACAGTGTCAAAGAAGTCGACCAAATTTAGCAGACATGATCTCCCTTTGACGAAGCCAAACTGTGTGGGTTCAAGTGTTTTGAGATTGCCAATGTCCTTGTTAATGAGGTCCATGATAATCCATTCCATGGTCTTGCAGATCAGACTAGTTAGTCTGATCGGACTATAATTTCCTGGATCGGTGAATGCTCTACCTTTGTGTAAAGGGATGACAGTGGCTGTCCTCCACTCAGCTGGGATGAAGCCAGTACTCAGGCTTTAGTTAAATAGGGTGCCTAATGGTGCTGCAAGTTCCTGCCCGAGTTCACGTAGGATGCAGTCTGGTATGTTATCGGGTCCAATGGAGGCTGTTTTCTTTTTGCCTTTGCCTGTTCCCTAGATATAAGGGGAAGGGGGCAGGTACTGGGGATGTCCTGATTTACTGATGGGGGGGGGGGGGCAGACGGGTAAAGTTTTTGCTGAATCTGTCAGCCAGCTAGTTTGCTATATCTACTGCATTTGCATATGTGGTGTCCTTGATCACCAGTTCTGAACAGATCTGGGTGCTTTCTTTGAGGTTGCAGACATATGTGAAGAAGGCCTTATGATTGTTTCTAGTAGATGTGGCCAATTTGGACTCGAAGTTTGCTCTGGAGGATTTCACTAGTGCTCTTATTTGCTTGTTCAGACTAAGGAGATATTGCTTCCAATTGGGCACCTGCTGATTCTTGGTCTTGGACAGTGATTGTTTTCCTTTTGTTATAGAGTTTATTTATTGCAGATGTTCACCAGACAGGTTTACACTTGCAGAGGATGATTTAGTCCTGTTGGGTATTCCTGATTCCATGCATCTATATAAATGCTCATATAGTGCTTTGGTGTAGTTTTGGATATTAATGCCAGTTGCTACAGAGGGCGAGGGGGTTGTGAAGCTGTTTATACCATCCCTCAGGAGGCTGTAATCAGCTTTGGAGAAGTTTTTATATCTGATCCTAGCTAGAGGAGGGCTGGGGGAGATGGTGACTTTGAAAGTGACTGCTTTGTGGTCGGATCATACCAGGGAAGATGATACTATAGAGATGCTGCAGTGGTTACTCATGTTGGTTAATACCAAGTCCAAGATATTATCACCTTTTGTAGGGGTATTGACTAGCTATTCCAAGGCATTTGCATTGACACAATCAAGGAATCTCTGGGTATTTGTGTTCTGGCATGAGTAGTTATTCCAATCTATGTTTGGGAAGTTAAAGTCACCCAGGATCAGGGGTAAGAGTTGAATCCTGATAGATTCAAACAGGTCTAAATAGGCGGATTGGGCATCTTGAGTCAGATTTAGGGGCCAGTAGCTAGCTATGATTTGAATAGGAGTCTTATCAATGGTTAACTGCACCTGGAGTGTCTCCTGTGCATCAGTGTTTGACCAGCCTGAAGGTGTGTATGTCTTTAAAGTATATTGAAACTCCACCTCCTTTGGCTTTACTGCTCAGGGTATGGGGTCTGAATGCATGATAGGATAAGTAACCAGGTAAGGCTGGGGTGCTCTCCGCAGCTTTGAACCAGTTTTCTGTGACTGCACAGATGTCAGTATTTTCAGGGTTAGGAATGCTTGCAATGAGTGTAGTTTCATGTTTAAACTCCTAGTGTTTATCAGCATGACCTTTAATTTGTGTTTTGTTGAAATGTTTATGTTGGTAGTTTTAATCTCATCACTTGTTCTAAAAAAAATCACTATAGGGGAGGCAAGAGCCTTTGCCAGAAACCTGAAGCCCAAATGAGACAGATGCAGGCCATAGGATTTTTTAAGGGGACCCCGAGCTGGGTTAAGGGAAGAGTTCTTTAACTGGATAGGAAGAGAAAGTCAAAGAGAAGGATTGATCCTAAAGAAGGAGTGCTTGGTACTACACAGCTTAGTTAATGGAGTTAAGAGTACTGGATTAGCCTGAGAGCAGCCCCTTTGTTGTAGGTGGTAGTTTTATTTTTCAGTTTGCTTAGAGAAAAATCTTCAAAACAGTGCAAATAATCTGTGTCAGTGCCAGTTTCTGTCAATTTGTTGAGCAGAAGTATGGCTGGTGAGATCAACCCCCTTAGTGATATCTATGAAGAATGTGCTGTGAGGTTAAGCTGAGTGAGTAATGCAGGATAATTACTGTCATGGCAGAAGAGTCATATGACCTAAGTAGCCTAGAGAGTTGTTCCATGGAAAAAAGGTAATAAATTGATTTGCAATGATTCCCCTACTGTGGTACCCATAAATTGATTTGCAATGATTCCCCTGCTGTCATACCCATAAATTGATTTGCAGTGATTCCCCTACTTTGGTACCTACAAATTGATTTGCTGTGATTTCCCTACTGTGGTACCCATAAATTGATTTGCAGTGATTCCCCTACCATGGTACCCATAAACTGATTTGCAGTGATTCCCCTACTGTGGTACCCACAAACTGATTTGCAGTGATTCCCCTACTGTGGTATCCACAACTTCATTTGCAGTGATTCTCCCTACTGTGGCAACCATAAATTGGTTTGCAGTGATTCACCTACTTTGGTACCCATAACTTGATTTGCATTGATTCCCCTATTGTGGTACCCCTCCACATGACTGGCCTTGCTATCAACACTGGCAACTATAGATCAATTACCCTTACTATTATCATCCTTTGTTAAGTAATAAAATTATCTTTATGAAGCTCATAAACAAATATATCGGTAGCTTATAAGCCCTTGATACAAACAGTTTGGCTTTGTGAAAGGTAAGTCCAGCCTACCAGATTTTATAAAATTCTTTGAAACAGTTACTGAAACACTGGCTGAAAGTAAATCAGTGCACACTGCCTAACTGGATTTATTCAACGTCTTTGAGCATATCCTATACTTCAGATTTATTCAAAAACTGAAACAATTAAATATTAACTCCTACATAACTTAATGGAAAGCAAACTGGCTCAAAGTCAGTACCCATAAAGTCAGGGTTGGCGGCACATCCTCCTTGAAAAGGCTGGTTTCCATTTGTCCCCTCCTACAGGGTTCCATTTTGGGGTACCTCCTCTTTGCCATATAATTTGTTGATGTTCAAGCCAATGCCAAGGGTCTCTATGGCTGTATAAGTTTGCTAATGACTACAAACTCAGTGCTGTCATCAGCTCATCAGACAGCAACATAACTTCCAAAATGGCCTAACCCACACAAACTGATCTTAACCTCAACCCAAAGAAATGCAGTATTGTTCTCTCTTTAAAACAAGAACACTCCTACACCTACCTCATAAATGATACACCACTCTAAAAAATATACTGTGATTACTGATTTAGGTACATCTGCAGACAAAAGAACTTTCTTTTGACTACTACATAGCAAATATTGCTAGGAAATCCCTCTGCCTAACCCAATTAGTTACTAAAGTCATATCCTTTAGATCCAAAGAAGTTATTGCCCCTCTGCACTTCTCCCTCATCAGGTCCATAACAGAATATAATTCTCCTTTGGCCTGTATCTCTCCAGGCATATTGCTCAGCAAGAAAAATATATTTCCTCAGTTAAAAAAAAAAATCTCAGGTATGTGCTGCTTTAGCTACACAGAGCATGTAAAAACCCTGTAATTTATCTTATCTCTTACAGACGTCTATGCAACAACCTCTGAGCATACAAGGGTGCAAAAGTCCTTGCCCTATTTGTTCTTTTATGTATTTCTAAAACAGGTAACACCAATAGCCAGCCATTCTAGGGATCTAACTCTACATTATAATTTTAACAGAAACTGTTTGCAGGATTGGTACCTGTTCCACAGGATCTCCTACCTGTGGAATAAGATCTCCTTCCATATCAAAATAGCTTCCTTACTCTTGTAAACCAACTTGGATGAGTAGCTAGGGATCCATAAATATCTTCCTGATCTAGCTCATTAGACTCTTACAGATACATGGAGCAAATGAGCAGAATTGTAGCAGCACAGATTCTAATGTCTGCTTGACTGATGGCCTAATACATACCCATGAAACTGTATAAGGAAGCATATATCTAACGTGTACCAACAAAAAGCATAATTGCTAAAATAGAATGAAATATAACAGTTAGTGGATTAACAAGAACGTCGAGACCATTAAAAATTATCAAAAATCCACCAATGGGGGAACGAGCAAAACTGACCAACTCCAGAAAGGAAGCAACAAACTTGAAAGGACCCAACAAATATCTTATTGCATCCAAAATGGACTTTATGCACAAGAATTCACTACTGGCTTTTCATCTGGTACAAGAGATACAGACTTCTTCATAACATGTGAAGTGTTCGCATAAGCACCATATCTATAACCATCTCAATTAGGTAAATTGGTCAAATGGGATTGAATAATAGAATTAAATAATTAAATATTCCCCTTCAAGGAAAAGCTGTTTAATGTTGACTTGTGCTGTATTTTACTCTGCACTGACCCATTTTTCTTATTATATAAACTACTTAAGTAGAAGTTTAATAAAACTTTTGATAAAACTTTCTCAAAAAAACATTTTAATGAACACAAAAACATATAAAATGCATATACAGAAAAATATTCAAATATAAAGGAAAAATAATTCACGGTAACTTTTAAATAGTGAAACTTTAAAATAAGCAGACTGCAACCTTAATAGGTAAGCCTTGATTATAGTTTAAAAGCTTTTTTCTTTAAAATCGGTATTATTGAAGTATTATCATTGATGCTAGAGATCAATGTGACCAAATTAAATAGAGTCAATGTTTACTCTGTCGATTCTGTACTAATAATGGGGAGTGATTATTTCAAAAGTGGGGGAACTTCCTTACCAATTGTCATCCTACCCTCATTGGTTAGAGTGTTGCCACTGATACTATACATGCCGACCAAAAGGATCAAGCCAAGCTCCCAACTATTTACCATTTTTAACTAAATGTAGAGGCTTACCAACAGGACCTGTTATGGTCCATTCATCTTTATATAGGATAAAGCACTTGTGTGTTCCAGATATCACAGTAGTGTTTTACTGGTATTTCCTACCTTCCACTCATTTGTCTCACGCTTTACTCTCCTTCACATCTCATGTCTAACAATTTTACACATTGCATATTCTATATTTTTACACAGAACCATAATACTATATGATGTTATGAAAGTGTACAGGTGCTCTTCTTACCTCTGTTACTCATGTTACTCACTGAATGCTTGTATTACATCTACTGATGATTGTATTAATTTATACTACATACTATCTTGACTGATAATTCTCTGCATGGTTGCTCTTACATTACCACTGTTGCACTGACATTACTTAAAGTTTGTTTCTTTGGTTGTTTTCTGCTGTTTTACTGTTTTAACACTTTCAGCAAAGTGAATACTTTTTTATCTGTTTCCCATCACTTAGCACATACATATCATGTTTCTCTTCTTAGGGTTATTTTGGTCCTATCTGTGACTGCAACAATCATTTCTCTACTAAACTGCTGAACTGTGAACATTCTGCCACAAGTCTTAGTGATCAGAAGTTACCTCACATCACAGTATCTGCATTCTTTTATGCTTACTAGTGTTTGTTGTTATATGCTGTCTGTGACTGACCATACCATAGTTATTTTTGTAACTTTATTCATTAACAAATGCTCATAAACCACATATCAGCAAGAGAAGTAAAATAAAACCATATTGCTCTATCAGTCTTCAAAATAAGCCTGGCCTTATCTTCTAATATGGTAATTGCTGTGGTACACAAAACCAAATGGCTAACCTAACTAGTTTTGGGTTGAAAATTCTGTTGAGCCCTCAGCAACAGCAACCGACTACTATGGGAGGGGGAGCAGCTAACAGTGTGAGCCACACAAGAGGCATGAAGGGGATGTTTCTAATAATACTAACTGCTATGGCAGCAGGATTACCAATAGGGCTGTTATGTCTTTTAGGCATGTAAAGCATAATGGCCTTGTCAAAGCCTAGTGTGGGGTCCCCTCTGGGAATGAGGTCCTATTTGTCCAAATTAGTCCAACTGGCCTAGGGCTGGCCCTGTATGAAATCACTCACTAGTCCTGTATTTGCTGGATCTCATGATCTATTCTGTAGTGTTGTATTTGAGGAACTCATGAAATGTAATGGTTTCTTTAAAAAAAAATGATGTGGCTGACAAGCTACACTTTGACAATATAAATTACCACTAGTGTTAGCGCTGTAACTGTCTAGAGGGAAGGGTACTTTCTCGGACTGGTGGCTGTATTTTAAGCTTGCATCTTGAAAGCATGGCTGTTTACCATTAGCAAACTGGTGCACTGACTGGACATTTGCTTGTATGTTTGATAGTCCAGACCTGGAAGAGGACATGTGATGCTGGGAAATCATCTGTGAAAGAAAGATTCAAGTAGTTAAGCAGATTCTTTCAGTGGTAGTTAGCTGTCCGTGTCCGGAGGACTCTGTGAGTGGGCTGGAGAAATGGGCTGTATTGTGAGCTACAGAACGCCACAACATCATATGATGATTTATCAGAATAAAGCAGCTCAAAAATGCTTCTTAGCAAATATAGGCATTATCAGAGGTCCACAGTTATCAAACCAACACACACAGACTTCATTTAGGGGTTGCACTTAATTATACTCGGCCTGAAGTCACACATCACAGAGTGCACATAACTTTGCATAGGTTTCTATTCATATTTCGGCAAGCATAATCTTACACACCCTCTACCTGAAAATCTGCTTTCTGTATAGCTGTTTTTGACAACTTTACACTCAATAATCTTCCTTCAATTAATTATAATTTGGCATTGTAGAATCTGGTATTTTATTTGCTTTTTTGTTGTTTATTTATTAAGCAGGTAAACTCACCAAGCGAAAGTGCCTCTTTTCCAGAGGGATCGGAGCATAATAGTTGGCTAAGTGTCTCATTCAGTCAATGAAAAGGTAAATTGGGACTGATGAACTTAAATTGATGACTACAATAGGAATCTTATTAACACCTCATAGCCTTAGTCTCCCTTAGTACTACAAGACAAATACCAAGACCATGGCAAATGTAATGCAGGCAGATACAAGAAAATGAAACTATCGCTCTGCTTTGACATTACAGCACATCCAGTTCCTCTACAAGATGGGGAAATTACTTGTTTAGAAGAATGACTGTTCAACATACTTACTAAATGTGTTTTCGCCTGGCACTTTGCCGTACCTCCTAACTTATGTCCAGTCACTGCTTTGCATGTATACTTTGAGGGAATCCCCTAAGTGAGCCACAGATAGTGTAGATGATAAAGTCATTAAAAGAGTAGGTCCAGTTGCAAAGACTCAGGCCATAAGTAATCAAAAATGCATAGGGTTTATAGAGCTGTAGCACTGAATCCCAGGTTGGCAAAACTATTTTTCTCTGAAACAGTATTGCCAGCATTGTGAACTCGAAAATAACTATCGAAAAGAGCTATAACTTACCCAAACTGCTAGAATCTCAGATCAGGTAAGATTTAGTTTAGGGTGTACGGCCTTAGGTATTACCCCAACACAACACTCAGGGCTTGCTCTCCTTATGTGTCTATAGCATCATGTCATGGTTCCAACAGTACTGTGTGTCTGACAAATGACTATATGCAACAAAACAGCCACTCACCTTCATTTTTTGTGTTGCACATATGCTTCGAGCTCAGAGTGGGAGTATTCATTGTTCTGAAGATGGCATTATTACAGCATCCTTCTGCGTCTGTTGATGTGTAAGTTCTCAAAACTATTTATGGTAGCCCACTAATACGCCAATCCAAATGGTCTGCTTTCCATTTCACTTCCTCCATGTCCCCCTATTTAAAACCACCATTTGCTAATATATGAATGGGAGTTCTGGAAGAGATGAAGTTTGTGACTAGATAGTAGTTTAGAAAATGAAGGGTGTCTAAGACATGTTCGATGCGTAACTACCACTGTTATACCTTCACGTGGGTGTCCAATAGGATAATTTTTCTTCTTGTTTTGTTAAATGTCTATATTTCATGATACTTGTTTAGAAGGATGACTGTTCAACATACTTACTAAATGTGTTTTCGCCTGACACTTTGCCGTACCTCATCACTTATGTACAGTCACTGCTTTGCATGTATACTTTGATAGATAGAATGTATCATCATGGAACTTATAAACAAAGACATTGGTAATTTCCAAACTCTGGACCCCACCCAGTTCGGGTTTGTAAAAGGCAGATCATGTCTCCTAAACCTGATAGATTTCTTTGAAGCAGTTACCAAAGCCGTAGATGAGGGTAAGGTGGTTCACACAGCCTATCTAGATCTTGCCAAGGCTTTCAACACCACCCCCTACTCTGGAATTATAGATAAACTCACTAAACTAGGTATAAATCCCTATGTCACAAGATGGGTTTCCAACTGGCTCACTGACAGAACCCACACTGTGAAAGTAGCAGACTCCAAATTGACTTCAGACCAGTGACAAGTGGAGTACCACAGGGTTCAGTCCTGGGTCCTCTCCTGTTTGGTATCTACTTCTCTGAAGTACAGGCTAACACAGAAGGTCTTTGGCTAATGAAGTTCGCAGATGACTGCAAACTAGGAGCCATAATTGAAACTCCTAACGATGTGGACAGCCTACAAAAGGGCCTCACTGAGACAGATGCCTGGTGTCAAAGCCATGGCCTCAAGCTCAATGCCAAAAAGTGCATTGTCATCCCCTTTGGTAAAAACTCTGTACTCATGAACTATAACATAGGCGGTAGTATACTTAACACCGAAAGTGTGATAAGAGACCTTGGGACACAGGTGGACAGTAGTCTCTCCTTTGATAATCACATCACCACAGTAGTCAGGAAATCCTTCTACGTGGCACACATCACAAAAGGTTTCTCATTCAGAAAAAAAGAGGTCATTGTTCCCCTCTACTCATCACTCAGTAGACCCATTATAGAGTACAACGCCTCTTTTGGTATGTACCTCACAAGGCATCTACAACAACTGGAAAGGCTGCAGAAATACATCACAAAGAGGATTACTGGCCTCAAACAGATGCCCTACGCAGACCATCTCAAAAAACTCCAGCTTTACTCCGTCGCATATCGCCTACTCAGAGGTGATCTCTGCCTAATATATAAAGCTATGTCAAACCCAGAGCTGTTGGACATGCTCCACTTAAAGAAATCCCAATCCCTCCAAGCTACATGCTCTAGGGACCTAAACTTTGTCACCACAATAAACAGAACATGCCGGAGGAATAGATTCCTGTCCCAGAGACTTCCCATACTCTGGAATAAACTACCTATCTATATAAAACAAAGCTCCTCATTAGCACTCTTCAAGAAAAATCTTGACGATTGGATGGGAACTAGGAAATTCACCCCGGGGATCACTTCTGTGGCTCTGCTCAACAGTGGCACAGGAAAATAATTTTTGTCTGGGCTTGTATAGGCCCTAGGGCCGATAGCCTAGTACCTACCTATGAACCTATATTACAGCACTGAGGACCAAAACTGCAAGCTCTAAAATATCAAAAGTATGTTTTTTTTCCCGTTCTCTGATGTACACTGACTTTGTAAGTAGTATACTTGGTGGTTTGGGGTATAGGTGTAAAGCAAATATATAATAAATATAATGGAAACAGTGGTGGGTATAGGTTTACTTCATAAAATTGTGATAAGGAACTTTTACTAACTATTTATTATTACATTCTAAATAAGAATATCAGATGAAATGAGTACTAATGCATTGGTTGTAGAACAATATACTGCCCATTATTTATAATATAGAGTGCAGTAAACATTCTTATTTGTAACAGTTATGCATTCTGTTTTACTAAAACTGAGGTCTGCGTAAAAAATCAGGGTATTAACATTTTACACCTATGTCACTACAGCACAAATGAATCTGTCTAATACACTAAATCCCATTTACACTGGCCATCTGATCTTGTCCTGCTTGGTAGTATAGTCTGTGAAACTCTGGAAACTTTAAAAAGATTACATGTACAGAATATATTTTCTGAAATTATGACAAATCTTTTATGATGTGACAAACTTTAAGAACTTGGTGCTCTTGAACTAGAAAAAAAAAGGTCTGCAATATTCTGTAATTAATCTCTGTTTAATTAACTACTAAAGGCCCCCTTGGCAATCATTTTGTGATTTTCAGAGCTGTCTCCATGTAGCAATAAACATTAAAGTGATGACTGTTCATCTGCTTGTAGAGGTAATAACTTCATTTATACCTCTAGCATGGTTTGATTTGTAGAGATTCTCCATGGATACACAGATATAAATCTAATTAATTAGACACTGCAGCTCAGGTGCCTGTGTTCCCTGTTAATAGATTTTAAGGCAACAGAAGGAGAATAGAATCTGCTTGGCTGTCCTTCCTAAATGTATCTCCTGATATCATACATGGTACTGTTGCATTATAATGGATCACCTTATACGAAAGAAATTCAGCCAAAAGTAAAGAAAAAATTGTAGAAGACGTGACTTTGTGGTGAACTTATTTTATAAAGCAGATGGTTATTCCCCGAATATCACCACAGGGTCCCATGGTAGCACTTCATTACTGTAACACAGACCATTGATTCTCTGGTTTGTGATCTGATAACAAATTATACAATGCTATCATTCTGATTTTGATGGAGAGGTTATCCTATTTAGCAAGACTCTTAGTCAAATACCTGTACCCCGCGTTACGGCATGTTTGTAAAGTTTCTCTGCTGTATCAGTATGTATGCATCTTGCTGTAGCATTTTATTAGTAAATTCAGTATAACACTAATAAAAGACGAGAACGAATGTTCATATTCTAGAACTTCAGAAAAAAAAAAACAGTTCTACATTTTGATAGTACTACATGCTAAAATATCAGAGTTATTCTCTGGAAGCGGAGACACCAGTTCTAATAATAGTAAAAATATGTTTCAGAACAGGTTTTGCTTCTAAAATGCACAATCAGTATTTCTGCCTCCTGTTGACATTTCACCAGTTGAAACCTTTGTCTGGATGTTTGTCGGTTTGTGTACCTGTTTCTGCGCATCCTTGACAGTGTGACAGACGTTTGGCATCCTGTTGTCACTGGGTTGCATTCCTTCTACCTATTCCATTCTGCTGCTGCATGGACAGACTCACAGAACGGTAACATTAACGGTTCAAGGCCATAGTGTGCTCTGGTTGCAATATAACCTGAACTTGATATAGCACAGATATATAGATTGTAATGGCAGAAACAAAACTGTCACCTTAACAGCACGGTAGGTCTATGATAAAACCACTTTCTTATAGCTCCGGGGTTTTGTCCTAACATCTGATCACTGCACACATAGGTTTTCTCTAGGTACTCTGATTTTCTCTTATCTTCTTAACAAATAAATTGAACAAAAGAAGTACAATATCAACATATCATCTCTCATTACCTGAATGAATGCTTTTGATCATGTACTTCTACAATTCCTGCTTGAAGCTGCCTTTACAGATACAGCATACACCTTACCCTTTGCCTCCTAGGTCCAATAACTGGCTTTTTCTGTGGTGATAAATGGTATGTTTGCATCTGTGCATGGATCTGCCAGTTGCCAAGTCCCAAGAGTCTAACCATAGGTGGCCCTTGTAACGTGTAAGGTGGTACTGATCAGGCCAAGGAGGAATGATTAGTAAGGAGAAAAATAACTAAAAATTTTTGCTTGGAAGTGTTTGCATAGGTATTTTTATATATTTTATATAAATATTGTAAATAAATGGGGAACATGTGTTTGGGGAGTATAACAAGCTGGCAGATTTTAGAATTTTCCTACAGAGTACTCTGTCAGACATATTGGGTGATTAAATGGGTGTAACTAAGGAAATTATTCTTTTGAGCTGGGATACAGGATCTGAATTGCTTAGACATAGTAAGGCTTTGTTAAGTTTTACACTGGTAGCTGTCAAACAAGCAAATACTAGGAAGTGGAAAGCAAGGTCTAAACCAACTGTATTTGAAGTACTGAATATTGTAACAGAGATAAAAAAATGGAAGTGGGATCTTTAGAGAAGGGTAGGAACAAATTACATAGAAATACTTGGAAATTTTTGGAAATATAGATGTAGAATAATGTTGTGGAGGAGGAGTGAGGTTTAAGGGAAGGCAGGAAATGAGCAATTTATGTAATGTTGGACTGACAGTAGTTATACAAAAAAAAACATGCAATGTATAATGTATGTAACTGGAAACATGTTAATACTGTATGCTTTCTTTTATATTAATGTATATTTGCCTATATCTTAAGTGATAATTTAACAAAGGTGTTAAAAAAGAATTAATAATTGCATTCCACACATATCTTATACTATTACTATTTCATAATAATACATCTAACATGAGTGCACTGTAGGAAAAGCTCAGAGCCAAGAAAATATAAAGGTCTCCTACTTTTAACTTGCTAAGTATTCATTCTGATGTGAAAATCCCTGACTGGCTAGAAAAATTTCATCAACTGATGGATTGTTTCATGCAGCTTCAGAAACCATGTATTCCACTTGACTGTTTCCTCGGCTGTCTGTAGGAATATTCAGCACTTATGTCGTTCTTCACATTTTGTTTGTAAATCAGTGCAGGTCATGTGTTTGGAAAGCATTCCCACCACCCATTTCCATACCCTGAGATTTTTAGGAGTCAAGAGATACTGCAGTATTTGATAAGAAACATAAGAGTTTCTTGACACTAAATTTATATTTGATTGACAAGCTGCCTTATTTTTTTATGGGTAGAAATATCAAACCAAAAATTTCATAGACGTTACAAGCATTAGTGTAAAGCAATGAAAACTAAAAAAGGGAATTAAAATCTTAAAATGAGAATATGTCTGTTTATTGTATTCTCACTGTGACGCTTTCTTATCTCTGCTAATCAAAGCACCATTTATTATGTTCCTAGGCTTCTACTTAAAATGGCTTCCTTTCACAACCAGATTCACTCTGTTTAGGGCTTTTTACATTTTTTTGGATGGAAGAGCAGATTTTTTTTTCCTGGACATTAAATGACTTTTTGAAGTGTCATTCATCATTGTAATAGCCTTATTGTTTTTAAGCTTGAATGATGCTGTTTGTTAGGTTGGCAAATGTGTAGTACTGTACACAAAATTCTAAAAAAAACAGCTGTTTAAGCAGAAGCTAGCTCTAAAAATATGCATCATAATTTTATCCAGTTCAAAACAGCATAGCAATTATAGCTTTGCATCAGTGAACCAGGCGTCCTTGATATATAAACAGTAAGATCTGTAATATTTAATCCTCAAAATATATTCAGGACAAGATGTTGCATGCCTCTGCCTCTTGTCTGGATTAATTATGATAGATCAGTATTCTTACATGAAAACATGCCATGCATGGGCAATAAAAAAGCAGCTTATTGTTGGGCCCATTTTACAGAAAAATAGAATGCTCTTTCCTGCCAAGCAGAACATACTCAGCTAACAAACCATAAGTAGTAGACCAAAACATCACAAACACATGAATGTGTCCATTCAGCTGAAGTTCTGTTGCACAAAAAAAACATTATGCTTTGGGTCCAATCTTTCCTCCGAGGGACTCATGCTATATATGCAGGGATCTTTTATTTAATAAGTTACATCTTCAGGCTTTATTTATAACTAGTATTAGGCTTCTGCGAACATGTGCCATCACTGGTCATGGTCAAATACATTTTTAAAACTTGTCTGTAATTTAAATGGAAAAAGAGAGCAACATCATTAGAAATTTAGCAGTAAAAGGTACTATGGCAGAAGCAGATAAAAAGAATAGCATTTCTGCCTACGGTATTCATTTCTGTTTATTATTAAATCATATTATACAAGAATGCATTTCTGTATATTATTATATAATATTATACAATAATGCATTTCTGTATATTATTATATCTCCCAGCGAACCATCATGTTGTCAGGGTGTAGAAGGATTTTGCATCCCAGTGAATCTCACAGCTATGTCCTACTACAGCCCTCCTTTCCTATTAAGGCTTCCTGGCTAAACAAGTCTGCAGTAAAAAATGGTTCATAACAACTAGTTTCATGATAGCGAAAACAGAAGGTAATGTGACCGTGTCCAGCATGGGATTATCAGCACTGACTACTGACCCCTAGATTAAGGAGTGGAAGTCATTTCTACTTGCAAGTGACTGACAGTAAGGTCACTCAGCCATATCAAGCTCAGCTTGAAATGATTTCATACATTGAGCTTGTGGGTCACCACCTGTAATGTGAAGGTGAGAGTCAAGTGATGTGCCAAGCTGGATGGCAGGCATGAGGGCTAAATTCCAACAGCCTGGTCCATGGCGATGCTAGCTGCCTTTGGGGACACAGACTGTCCAACAACTGGGTCCATGGCAATGCTAACTGCCTTTGGGGACATAGACTGTCCAACAACCTGGTCCATGGAAATGCTAACTGCCTTTGGGGATACATACTGTCACCTTGTTGGGCTTACTCTGTTGAAAGAGGTGGAAAAGTACCAGTAAGTCATAGTCAGACTCAACTGTACTGATAACATGGGCTCTAAAACTAGATTTTTGAAGCGTGGATGTCTCTCTTCATCTCTAGAGTTTCTCCGTGACTTTATCTAATAAATTATGTAGGTTAATCACCAATCCCCCTTGGCATGAGCATCACTGCCTTACACTATGCAAACAAGATGGCTACCAATACACAGAAGCATTGCTGGCTCAACCGGTGTCCTTTGCTGGTACCAAAAACTAGCTGCCCACCTCCTCAGATCTTCATGTTCAGAGCAAAAAAAAAAGGTATGTTTTTCTACTTGTATGCCAGAAGCATGATATGCCCTCCTTCCCTCCTGCCCCACAGGTCCAGTTTCTGTGCCCTGCCCCATACCCTCCTTTCTCACATTTTGGTAAAAAAAAAAAAAAAATTTTATTTTAAACTGCAGCAAAATGCTTACTACAAATGTAACAGTTACTACAGTTTATAGCCTGCATGGAGTGCTGCAGCACTCAGGTTTTAGTTTTAAAAACAAAAAAATCTTTTTCCCTTTAAAATGTAGCAAGAAGTTGTTACAGTTTATACCCTGCATGGAACATTACAGAGCTCAGGTTTTAGTTAAGAAAAAAGAAATAGCCAGTATTACACTAAATACTAATCGATTATGATGGATGGCTGATCACATGCCCTAACACTTTGTGCATGGGGTAGTTGCCCATTTCACCCTGCCCTAATGGAAGTACAATGCAAAAAAAGGGCATATACCACTACAGTGGTGAAAAGGACATATACCTTTTCCCCACTGTAGTGCAATCCTGGAGTTAGTATATATAGTTGGGGGTGTGGGGGTCGTAGCCCTCCACCTATTCTGGTTTTATATTGTCCACTTTATAATTCAGTATGTTGAAATTTAGAATTGCAAGATTTCAGTATTATGGGTTTTAGTCATGTGATTTTTCAGTATTTTGAAATTTCAGTGTTATGGTCTCAGTCAAATGGGATTCACTCAAATGCAATTTCTGTTATCTGATAGGGATCCGGATGATCACATCTGCTTTTACAATACCGCACAGCAGCCAACCAGCAGCACAATGCATGGCTTCAAAGACATCACCAGCCTTCTTGAAGTACTGGAAGACAGAAATTGCAGTCATGTGGTAATAATGGCCCCAGCTTCTATTCATGGGAAGTGTTACATTAATAAGAAAAGATATCATTCCATCAACTGCCAGGTAGAGTGTAGTGCACAGGGGCTAATAGCCACATGTCTGTACAGCACTGCGGCAGTACCCATGATTCCCTCATATGGCACAGAAGACAGAGCAAAGTAAGCTATTCACTTGCAATTTTTATTTTAAGGTCTTAAGCGTGCCCTGAGTATTTTGTTTCTTTATAATGATTTATTTTGTGAAAAGGCAGGCAGTTGAAAAAAAAGCTGAATATACTGCATAGATAAGTCCTGGCAATATCCCTGGATGCATTCTAAATAGCATGAAGCACAATTTAGCCACAGCCATAAAAACACTGTTCAGTCTTAGCCTCCATACATGTTTTGTACCAAATGAATGGAGAACAGCTACAGTAATTCACCTGCATAAATAAGGACCTTACACAGACCCGTAAGTCTGACCAGCTTCATATACCATGGAAAGACTTATCATGGAACTGATCAATCAGGACATAGGGAACCACCAAACAGTGGACCCATCTCAGTTTGAATTTGTCAAGGGCAGGTCATGCTTACTTCAATCTGATGAAAATTTTTAAAAGGTCACCAAAACAATGGATGAAGGCAAAACAGTATACACAGCATACCTTGACCTGGCCAAAGCTTTTGACACAGCTCCCAACTAAGGCATAGTAGAAAAGCTAAATAAACTGGTAATAAACCCCTATGTCATCTGCTGGATTGCCAACTGGCTCACAGATAGGATGCAGGAAATCAAAACACGGAAAGTTACCTCTACTAAGAGACTAGTCACCAGTGGAGTCCCCAGGGTTATTTGTTGGAACCTATTCTGTTTGGCACCTACTTTTTTGAAGTAAAAGCCAGTACCAAAGGGATCTTCTGTCTGACTAAGTTTACAGATGACTGCAACCTAGGAGCAGTCATTGAATTCCCAAATGACTTATCCATCTTGCAGAAAGATTTGTCCCAAATAAATAGTTGCTGTCAAAATCATGGACTGAAACTAAATGCCAAAAAATGCATTATTGTATCCTCTGGGAAAAATTGCTTGGCCGTAGTTGGGAACTTACCCTTTTCACTTTTAGTTAGGGAGGGTGTGGGGGGGGTGAAGCCCACACTTTGTTAGGGTTTGACATTGTGTTTGGGTTTTGGTTGGCTAAGTGATTTCTTTCCCTGGGAAAAAATTAGCTTACGTGGCCGTTCACAGTCATTGTAGTTCGATGATTATGTGTTGATCATTAGCTGTTCATGTAAGTGACATTTCGATTTGCTAATACAGACCCATGTCATTGTCCCCATTTACTCAGCCCTCATTAGGCCAGTCATTGAATATAATGCCCCCTTTGGCATGTATCTGTCCAGATACATGCAACAACTGGAACGCCCACAGGGATACCTTACTAAAGGGATACAAAGCCTAAACAACATGTCTGACATGGACAGACTCAAAGTCTTGTCATTATACTCAATATCCCACAGACTGCTAAGAGGTGACCTGTGTCTGGCATACAAGGCATTCTCTGACATACTAATGGATTTACTGCACATCAGCAAGTCAAATGATGATAGAAATACTCCGTCTAGGGATCTAAACCTCCTCTGCAACATCAGCAGAACAGTTTGGAAGGACAGGTGCATCTTGCAGATGATACTGCTGCTCTGGAACAGGCTCTCCATCTACATAAAACAAAGTACATCCCTGTCCATATTGAAGTGCAACTTGGATCTATGGATGGGAAGCAGAAAATTCACTGCAGGACTGCCCCTGTACTACTAATGGACAGAGGCAAGTCCAAAATGATTTATCCCATGCATGGGTCCCATCAAATTATCTATGTTATGATCACAGTTATTCTCAATAGGGGTAATATATAATTTTCAACCATGCGATGGATAAGGTCAATCTCTAACCAAATGGGATAATTTAATTTAAGTACAAAAAGGGAAACTGGCTATAGTTAAAATGGCCCACAAAGGCAGCCAGCCTAGTACTTACCTATGAACTTATAGGTTGCCTAGGTTATCTGGAAGGTCTTGTTCGTGCACTCAGATAGTAGGACACATGATGGTCAAAAGTCTGTCTGTTGTGTTTGTGGATTGGAATAAATCAAGCTGAATTTTTACTTTTTGCTCTGACAGTATACACTGAATAGCAGAGTTCCAGAAATCATTTCACTTCTTTGTAACTAGTTATTTTGTTAACAAAGAGAAAAAGGTACTTTTGTATGACTTACAATAAAATTGTCGAGGTGGCTTTCCTCAACAGTTAGAAGAATCAACACAGAGCGGCAGAGAGGCAAAACTGTAAACACAATTCCTGTTGACTGTGAAATGTCGATAAGGAGACCGTGTTCATAGTTTGGAGCGTTGGTGTTTTGAAGGCCATCGCACTACTGTGGGGATTGGTAAAATTACCCTTTTCCCCACTGTAGTGCAATCTTGGAGTTAGAATATCTAAGTAGCAGGGGGTGTGGGGGGTGCAGGGGGGCTTGCCCCCGCTAGAAAATGGTAGGACATTTTCTGCCTCATAGCAGCTGTTTTTTTCAGGATGGTGAGTGGTCGAATGTTGATTCTTTCCTTCGAAGGAATCGACATTCTAAGTAATTGTCTCAATTCTTTTTCGTTGGTCCAGGTCAGGGATGTGAATGGTCGAGGTAAGTCACCTTGACATTTTGATAGTAAGTCCTTTTGTACAATGCCCAGGGGTTTGTTTGTGTGGGTCTACTTTAAATGACAGAAAGTCCATAAAGCCGAAAGTTATTTTGCTAAGACGAAAATAACAAAACTGAAAATGCAGAACTGCATAGTTTTTCCCAGGGTAAGTAAACACTTGCCTCAGACTACAATAAAACACATCATACTATCTGAAACCCATCTAGGTGGGGGGGCTATGCCCCCACACACCCCTAACTATATATACCAACTCCAGGATCACAAAACAGTGGGGAAAAGGGCATATTTTCCACATTGGGCAAGTGTTTACTTGCCCTGGGAAAAACTATGCAGTTCGGCATTTTCAGTTTTTAGTTATTTTCATCTTAGCAATACAGTGTTCGCATAGCCGGCCTTAGGCACAGGCCACCTAGGCGGCCACCTAGGGCGCCGGTCTAGCAGGGGCACTTTTCTAGTATTTATTTGATGTAGTTAGACCAGGATTGGGGCATCAGGTAGTGTGGTGGGGGGCGCCATGGAGCCCTTTTGCCTAGGGCACCAGTTGACCTAAGGCCGCTGCTGTTGTGTTCGGCTTTATGGGCTTTTGGTCATTTAAAGTAGACCCACTTGTGTAGTTAGTTGCTCCTGGGAGTGGCTGTGTCTATAGTGGAAGGAGAAAAAATCTTTAAGGCATTTATATTTTGTTCTGGGTTTAAACTAGATATATTTCACCTATTTTGCTTACAGCTGTGGACCATTTAGTTCTTACATAGGTCCAGTCTCTGCTAAATTAAAAAAGACATTTCTTCAGTGCTATCAATGCAGTATGTATAGCTTACAAAGAAATGTTTTTCTTAACAAATATAAGACTTTATGCTCTAATTGTACAACCTTAGCGGATTTAGAATCAGAGACTGAAGTTAAGAAATGAAAATTTAGATGGGAGAGAAATGTGTTTTCTTGCACTGTGCATAATGTACAAGAACAAGAGAAAAACTGTGTGTGTATGAATTGTAAAAATAAAAGGTCCTCTTGTTATGCATTTGTACAAACTGAGTTGAGTATTTTTACATCTAGAACATAGGTATTCAAACTGAACGTCCTTCATTAAAGGAAAAAGGAATCTATACAGACTGAGTTAACATTTTTAAATAAAACACGTACAAATGGATTACTTTTCCCTATCACAAGTACACAAACTTCACACTGAATGCTTAAATGTTACAGAACACTAGATTAGCCTTGTTAAATCTTGTTCTTCAGAAAGAACTAGAAGGTGTAGCAACAGTTGTCTGGACAGGATTAGCAGCCCTAGCAGAAACAGGAAACTGTGCAATTAGGGGTTAATTTTCAGATAAACACTCTTAATTTAGATAATAGATTGGAACTGACTTCCCTAGAACAATCACAATGAGTGCTGCTTCTGGGAGACTCGGTGATAAATCTATTAGACCTGTTTCCAATATGAATAAAGAAAAAAAAATCACTGTCTCTTGCCTTAGGGCAGCATGTTACTAGATATTTTGAAATCTATTACAGAAGTTATTGCCAGGCAAAAGGCCATTTATTTAAGTAAGAATTCATGCAGGTGTTAATGATCTTTCAATTAAACCTCTGTATTAGATGTATAATTACACGTACAACAGTGCTGAGGAAATTTTTAATGCCTGCATATCTTTGACAGACTATTAGTTTTCTAAACTCTTTTATTTAAGAAATGTCTGGGTAACTTCTGTAAGACACATAAAATCAAAAGTGTAGGGGTGTGGGAAGACTCTCATAATAAAGATGAATTCTTTGGAAAGGACAGATTCAATCATCTCAGTTTTCAGGGAGACAAAAGTGCTGGCTAAGAAACACAGGGGGCTAGTTACACATATCTTAGACCCCCACCAATCAAGTAGGTAGAGCAACAGGGCTAGGTCTGTGAAAAAGGGGTTTATCATCCATCTGTTATTCACATGCCAACCATCTTTGTAATAAGAACTAGCAGCACTATGCTAGGAACCCAAACTTTTATTAATTGCTATTACTGTACCCTGGCAGTTTGAAGGAATTACTCTCCCTGGTTATAACAGAAATGATTGTTTGAGAAGTATTTGCAGAGGTGGTAGGGAAGTTATTTTTGTTATGAATAACATACGTTCAAAAGACTAACTGGTAGATAACCCTAGCAGAAGTATCCTGCTGAAACTTATGGAACCCCATGAAAGGAATCTACCGAGGCTTATGGTGTGTTATAAGAATTCAAAACTAACAGTTTTAGAACAGCTTCAGTATACTGATTGCTTTAATAGTAGTTTGAACCTAGATAACTTAGTGATACTAGGTGACTTTAATTTTCCTAAGATAAACTAAAACAAAAACATTCAGTCCACAGTAGTTGAAGAGGAATTTTATGATATACTTTCTTTAAAGAGCTTTGTGTGGCTAATTAACTTTCCGACCAGACAGAGCAACACACTTGACTTGTTAATAACTAATATTTTTGAATTTTTAACATTGTCCAAACCAGTCCTTTGGAGGATTGTGTTCACATGGTCTTCCCTTTTTCAGCATTGTTTGATCAGGCTGACCATTAAAGTAACTTATGACAAAACTAAGATGTTTAATCCCAGTTTAATAACAAAGGTAGCCTCTACTGGAAATGATTTAGTGAACAGTAATGAAATAAGCAAGGTGTGGAGAGCTTTAGAATGTAACTGTCACCAACATGCAGACAGCAGTAAAAAGGTTACAGAGTTAAAAACAACAACAACAAAAAATCAATCTTCCTTGGTGGAAAATATCTACTTACGGATGTTGAAAATTAAGAAAGAAATACAGAGTAATAAGGAAATGCAATACTAAAGCCACAAAAATAGGTATATAACTTGTCAAGCAGAAACTTAAAAAAACTCCTTATAGCAGGCAAAAGTAATCTTTGATAACAAGCTTAGTGAAGCTGGTAACAACTAGAAGTTATTTTTCCTATGTAGATGGACACAAAAGGACACCTAATAATATAAGTCTCATAGCCTGTGAGGGGCAGATAATAAAATAAGGTGTATATTGGCAAACATCTTTACTAATGATTTTACTAAAACCAATAACAGAAGTTGTCTTGAGATAGTTGAAAGAGTTTATCATAAGATAGTTGAAAGAGTTTATCATAAGATAGTTGAAAGAGATAAACAACAGTGCTATGAGGGTCTGTCTTTACGCCTGATTTTGTACAAAAATCATTAAGTAGAATAATTCTGATTTTGTGCAAAAATCATTAAATAGAATAAAATGTGAGTGCAGACTTCAACATGGCAACATACCGGGATGTTTTTGGAGAGTGTTCTTGAATCACTTACTGGACAATTTTACCATCTTGTTCAGTCTGTTAATCTCTTGTGTTGTCCCTCCAAGTTGGAGGCTGTCTAATGTGGTGCCTATTCATAAAGGGAGTGCTGTTGATAGGATAGAGAACTGTAGGCCTATTAGCTTAACTTCACTTATTGGAAAATATTTTAAGAGGGGTCTGTTGGATATTTTAGATGGAAGATCTTTAGACTAACTCTGATGATTTGTATCAACATGGCCTCACTTAAAAAACAGTTCTGCTTTTACTAACTTACTGGAATTATAATTCTGTCAGTAAGATTTTAAATCGATGGCCTAGAGTAGCAGGTGTATACCTGGATTTGTCAAAAGCTTTTGACAGTACATTACACCTGGTCATTATTGAGTCAATAAAGCAGCTTTCAATTAACCAACATATAATTATATGGATCTGTAATTGGATACAAAACAGCTACCAGAGCATGATAATTAAAAATTACTTCTCAGACTGGAAAAAAGTCAGGGCTGATGTTTCTCAAGGACACATGTTGGCCCTTGTTCTGTTTAACATGGTATGTTCTTTATTTACACAGCCCAACACATTCTGGATTACAAAGTATGCAGATGATATTAAAATAGGGGCATGCATAACTAAAAATTAGTTACACTTAAAAATGTAATGACTTTCTTAACATGGAACACACTTGGCTGAACAAACATGGCTTACACATTTATCAGGATAAACCTGGAGTGTTACTCTTTGGTAAACCTTTACCCTGTATTGGTATAAGTAAGTGCAATTACAATTTAAAAGAATTAAAGGCGATATTGAAGTGTGTTAACCCACCAGTTAGTTCGTGCAGGAATGGGCGTGGCTGCCGTGATTGACATGCCGGAGGGCGGTAATTAAGAACGGTAATTTGCCGTGATTGACATGATGACAGGATTGTAATTAGAATTTACTACAATAACAAGTTTTAAATTAGCATGTATTTTCTGACAGATACAAAGCCCTCACAAAAAGTAAATATTTGGTTATTAGTCTCATAAACTAAGGGAAGAGTTAATCGCCCCCAAATGGGTGCATTTGTACAGACATGCCTGCCTACCTACCACCATCCAAGAACTGCCCTCAATGATTTGCTAGTGATTTGCCAGAAAACCACAATTTCATGAGAAACGGATAACAAATATGAGGTGAAAATCTGGACAGTTGAGAGGGGTATGTTGGCATTCAGGACACTTGCACACATTGCAGTGATTACACTGGTTGATACCAAACCGAAGATAGTAGTACCATGTCCACAATACACAGCATGCCAGAATAAAGACCGATTGCTACCTACAAGTGACAGACAAGTCATCTCTTGCAAAAATGCAGAACAAGTACTGTACTTTAGCACGGACATGCACAGACTCAGCAAGCCCAGTCTGTCTCAGCTGCTCCAAATAAAAGCAGCTACTTAAAACATCACAGCAATGATGGTGGGAAAGCAAGAGTTTTAGGATATCCAGGTTAATTATGCAAAATACCGAACATTTATTTACCGTTAAACGTGGAGTGGGGTCAAATGTTCAGTAGATTCAAACTTAACTTGTGTTAGTCCTATTCCTGCCTAGGGAAAATGTCTTGGCAGCTTTCAATCAAAAGGTGGGCGGTGTACTGACATCGCTGTCACAGGCAGGGTTTGGGCGTGGCTTGCTACTGCGCATAAGGTGGGTTAATACACTTCAATATCACCGAATTAAAAATAGTACAAGGATAAAGACATCATGATATCTAAAAAAATTAAGTTTAAGATCCATGCCCAAGCAATAAAAGGCTAAGCTATAGGAAATGTGGAATTAATATTTAAAAACTTTACTACAAGAGGCAGTGTAGTTTTAGTAAGTATTTTTTTGTCTCATATGTAAGGCCAGTAACAGAATATAATTCACTTTTTTGCCTATACACTAGGTATGACATGCTACCTGGGGAATGTATTCAAAGTACACCAAGAGAATTTTTATCTTACAGGAATTTTCCTTATGATGTTAGATTACAGTTGCTAAGCCTTTTTTCGATTAGTTAAAGGGCAAGTTATGCCTGGCCCTTAAGGTTTTCATGTTGAAGACCTTTGTGTTTGTATGAATATTAAACTACTTCAAACTAGATTCCCCTTAAAGGGTGGTGGTTTTACATTTAGAATACTTTAAGAACAAAGTTCATTTTACATTCCATGGTATGCTTATGGAAGATACTCACTTTTTATATAAGGCTATGCAACACATAATCTATATTGAACAGATTACCAGATACCTGGATGGGTCAGATGGTTCATTCTATGAATCCGTAGCCTGTGTCTTGATTGCCCTTATGGCCTAATATGCAGTACTAGTAAACTATTAAACTATCTATATTACCACTCCATGTGTGGAGACCTAGTAGGTAAGTTTAACACAATGGTGTAGCTACATATTCACGGTCATCTACACGGTAGATAGAGAATACTAAAATTCCCAACTCTTACCCTTGTCCCTAATGTGTTTCAGGTTGCACAAGTTGACCCCTGGACTCTTGGCTGATGATGCCTGTATGGAACCCACATGGCATGGCGGAACAACAGTAAAACATCACTCATGCTCAAATCAGTAATACAGTTGTTACAGCATGCTAGATAATTTTAACATGCTGCATGCTGCACAAAATAATTCAGATAGGCAGGCTGTCCAGGTGGCATTCTTTGAACCCTCCACTAATACAGTGGTGGGACCTACAGTGAATACTTTGTTATCCCACAGCTGTAGCACATATGCTTACAGACCATCAGCAACAGTCATACCACAGTGATCCAGATAGGGTTCAGCACAGTATAGAATAGTGCAGGCAAAGCAGCAATGTCTAGTCAATCACTATGAGTGCTGACATCTACATAAAGGCAGTACTGCAGTGTCACGTGCAACAAAATTATGCATGAAATGTTATGTTATGCCTATAGTGAACAGTGGATGTTTGACTCACACTGTGCATAAGATTTCTTCATTTATGACAAACAAAAAGAGGAATGGCATGGGTCACAGCTACCTTCATTTGCCCAGGTGACTGGGGACACATGGCTATATGATAGGGCACATTACCAGGACTGGGAGATCACAGATCGTAGGAAGAGATGGGGTCCATTGGACACTGAGATATCTGTGTCAAGTATATTCTTCTCAGAAATATAGGTGGGTATGTCACTACAGTGATGTACATTGGGGCAACTGAGACAGGGGATTACAGTAGAGGCACTATGGGATCTTGAGACATGGACCCAGCATCCTAAAGGCTGTGCAGGGACAGACACCTTTCTGGACACACATGTGGCAGGTGCTGTGATTTTACAATGATTATTCTAAGCATCCCCCTAAAATACACGCATCCTCATAACAATGGGCCATACTGAATGCCTGGCACCAATGGCAGCACTGGCAATCATTTTCAAGGAGGTGGCCAATTTGGCAATGTGGCCCACCATGGAGGACACGCTCTGGATCATATCTTTGTGCCTAGCCTCAGTCATCTCCATTTCCATGTGTATACTGGCATACTGTACTCAGATTACAACACTGAAGATCTGTTGGTTAAAGAAGACAGTTGTTCAAATGTCAGGGGTTGGCTGGGATGATGAACAATGCTGTGCCACACAGGTAGCACATCCACCTTACAGTAGATATTCAAATGTCAGATGTAGTGCACTTGTCTGTCTCTGCTGGGCCACCATTAAAGGTGTCCATGATATCAGTGATCATGGAGGTGTCCCCTCTCCAGAATGGGTAGTCAGTATACCATAATGTTCAGTTTGTAGGGGTGCATATGGGATAAGCTACATTATTATATTGCTATCCTAGCCAGTGGATGCATGTCCACCCAGGAGCAATACTAACTGTGTCAATGTGTATTGGGACTGTGGCTTAAAGTGCATGTTGGTACTGCTGTGAGATCCAGGTGGGAGACTGATCTCAGTCTGTTGTTGTTGTCCAGCCTCTACAAGTGTCAAGGTACTGGTGGTGCAGTCTGTGGATACAGACATACATTCCATATGATAATGGCCATCCCACAAGCGCCATGTCTTACTGTATGCACGCTACTGATACCCGCAGTCCCATTATATCTGATGAAGTACATTCACCAAAGTGATCATCTGACTCCCTACCCAAAACTTTATTATACAATAAATGGCCATTAGTATTCAAAAGCATGTACACTGATTGGACAGCCCAATCTAAATGCCCATTGTAAAATGTGCATATCTCAAAAGAAAGTAATCTGGCTGCTTAGAATTACACATAAATTGAGCATTCTCTGCAGGAAGTTAACTCACTTTCTCTCTGCTGCTAAACAAAATGTAACAAAAAAATATCCAGCATCACTGTAGTGTAGAATAATACAATTTATGAAGGGAAAAAAAAACAACAACGCATGAACTTCAGTAATGGCAGTACTCCCACAAGCAGCTCCTTGGCAGTGGCATATATTGCAATCCATTACCTCAAGATGTTTCCCATTATTTACATTACTATATGCAGAAAATAACACAGTGATTTTCCCCCAGACTGTTAATTTAACAGGTTGCTAATTAAATACCTGTTTCATAAGCTTTCTCCATTCTTAATTATACTTCCCCAGAGTGAAGTGCACACCTCCTGCCAGCATGTTGATATCAGTGCTGTAAAAATGGGATGGCTAGTTTACGTCTGTAGTTGGAAGGTTTTTAAATGTTAATTTATTAAAAGCGTGGCTTGAAACAAAGTTTTATTTTTACATAAAAGATTGTTTGCATGCAAGCACTTTGCTGTGTAAAAATAAAAGTTTATTTCATCACTTTAACACAATCTTTAAACTTGTTAAGCAATAATAGTCTAATAAATAATTACACAAAATATACTGATATGCTTTCATGTACCACACAGCAAATAAATTCTTAGAAGATTACTCCCAAAGACCTTGTTAGAAAATGTCTGCCCACTGTTTCCAAACAAAATAATTCAGGAGTTAGAGTAGATCAACATCTTGATTTTAACCATCATACATAATTACTTGCAATCAAAGTTGTTAAAGAGCTGACATTTTCCTATAGGCTTTGCCATGTCCTGACCACTGACATAAAGAAAGCAATATAAATGAATACCCTCTACACTTGCCTGGAATCCATCCTATTCATAACTGTATTAACTTCCACATACTATACCACAGAACCCCCCCCCCAAAAAAAAAAAAAAAAAACCCAGACATTTGCAAGATTTACTTTCCTAAGTAGATATGGAGATCACCATTGTGGCTCAACAGCTATGACTAACCTGTTACCAGTGATTGTCAGGACCACACTTCTCAGGTCCACTAGCCTTTAAACTACATGAAAATGGATATTACCTTCCACTGGCTAATAAACTAACAATCAGATAAACTTCATCGCCACTGTGAAACCATGAAATCAGACCTTATGATTATACTCCAAACTTTAATTTAACCAAAACGAAAAAAAAATGTTTCCATAATCACTTCAAACATTCATTGCAAACTGGAGTGCATCACCCCATGACAGAAGAAATATTGATAATTATAATGAATTCACGTCCAAGTTTAACATAACAGATGCCCAAAATGCAGCTGCTTCCATGACCCAGGGTAGTCTTCCTCGACATTTCATTTATTTGTAGCTTCTTTTACTGTGCAGCTATGTTTGCACCTAAATATAAAGTATTCTATGATTTATTATACGGCATATTGCAATAAGCCAATAATATCTGCAATCAAGTTGAAAGTGTTACTTATTTTCTAAGAATTATTTTTTTTCTGATAAATTCTTATGATATTATGTATTTATAAGGTCTGGAAATGATTATACATTTGGTATTCTATCTAAACTTACAATTATACATGTCGGTATTTTACCTAAAGTGAGCACCTGTACATAGTCATGCTCCTTATTATTAACTGTTTGTGTTGTACGTTAATTACGACCTGTGCTGCACGTTATTTTTGATCTATGTTTGCCTTTTTGGCTTGGGTCAACTGATCAACCCCACTTAATCACTTAACATCTGTAAAGTAACAAAAAAAAAAAACAAAGAAAACAGCAGAATTTGTAAAAAAATGAAATTATCTAGGCTATATAACAAAACATGTCCATAGTACTGTAGCCCTATTGAAATGCTAACTAAAAAAAATCAAACTTTACTTTCAGGAGATCTAAGTTCTAGTAGCATTTCTGGGTGCTTATGGATTTGGCTTGAAAAGGGAGATCAGCTTAACACTGACCTAGTCATCAGAGGTGAGGGTAGGTTTCTCACCTGTATGGAGGTTGGATGCTCTAGCACAGACAGAGAAAACTGAGAAGGAAGTATAGAAAATCTTCAGCAGATGAAGTATATATAGCAGCACTTATACATGAACCACAATGATGTCACTGAATGCTATGTGTTGGGGGGATTAACTTCATTGTTACTCAAGCGTGTTTGCTTGATAGTTTATTTCTGCATAGCTAATTGCTCGCTACATATTGCAGCAATGCCTTTGGGCTCAAACTGTACTGATCTGTACTGACTCCTAAACTGTAGAAGCATGGAGAAAGACTGAGACATTTTTGTTGTTTTAAATTATCTTGCTTGCTCCAAGTTGGAGTGTACTCAGTGTGAGAATAATAAAGTTAACAGGTGGTGGAGTGCAAAGTACTTATCTCTTCAAAACTGACATAGGTGAGTACATATGTGTTTAGACAACTATACGTGAGTAAGTAGTTTTATGAAATTGAAGCTAAGCACTTCTGTTTAGAGCTTTCAGGTTTTGATGTATTATAGTAGAATTGTCAACTGTACCTGGAGTAGGGCTTGAAGGAAGACCAAAGGGAAAGGCCGCAAAGGAACTCTTAGGGTAGTATCATACCAGAACACTTCTGTCTTTTGTAAGACTTGATGTACAACTTTTGCAGGGACATTAGGATATGAAAGATTGTGGATGGTATGTGTAGAAAGGCACAAAAAATAGTTGTGAAAAACGTCTTTATATGGGTGGCAAATCTTCCACATCCCACCTTGGGGTTGCTGTGCACCCACATATACCCCTTGACTTTGCATAATCAACTCTGAGGTGACTGCATCTCATTGAAATGAAAGGGCTGTTTTGTTCTCCTGTCAGAAACAAAACATTCCATACTTTCAAATAATTCCAGTTAAATCCTTGGTAATTTGAAGAGGACATATTTCAATACACTGTGGTCAGACACAAACTTTACAACCACAGTGGATTCAGACAACTGTCCTCCTTCCCATCTGCATTATTTTAATTATTATTCATCGTTATTCATGATCTTATTTTGGTGTCAGGCTGGACCATCCTCTAAGTATATGACCATCTAAGCATTATATGACATGCAAATTAGGGCAAAGAAGAAAAACTGTACTAATGGATATACAAAGCTTATTCACAGCTTACTTTATATCATATGTCTCCTTAAAACAAACGAAAACAGCAATAAGAACTACTTTAAATGTAAGAAAAAATAACTGCTTATAGTTTATACTTTGCTATACATTTAAGATTTGCTGAATTTTATCTTTTATTACTTGTGTCACTTACTGTATATATAAATGATTAGTCAAGGCCAGCTTAGATAATGATATGTTCGTACATGGAGATGGTTTCTGAACATACATCATTGCCCAAGGTGTCATAGATTATGACATTTTGGTATATGGAAATGTTTTCTAAATAACCAAGCTATGTTTTGCTATAAAATTCTGAATACTTACTTGGTCAATTACCCAGGGGCTATAAAAATGCCCAGTTTCAGATGGTTGCCACCATCGCAGCCTTGTGGAACTTGATCGTGCCTTCAGTGGAATTTCTAGGGCAATGTATCTGCCCGTGTTACTTGAGTTACTGTACAAGAATTCTTGAAGTAGACTCCATGTCAGACCACCATTGAGAGAATACTGTAACAACACAGGTTGACTTCTTGGGTCAGGTGCTGCTTTACCACATCCCAAACGTAAGAAAAACTGCACAAATCTGAAACAGAAAACAGAGCAAAATAATACAGATTATATATACATATTTATAAAATACAGTTTTCTGTAACAGGGAGAAATGGCTTATTGTTTCATTCAAGAATATACCTAAGAATATACCCTTAGATTTACTGTAGTAGTGTATTTATAGTTCAGAATAAAGCATTACCAACAGAATTGTAAACTGAATTCTGTGTTAATAACCTGATTATTATTATATGGCTGTTCTGTTTTTCCTTGCTGAGTGATTCATCAGCATTCAGTTTCTCATTCATGTTAGATTAAATACAATGATTGCTTCAGACAACTGGGCACTGTTTAAGGAAGTTTCTCCCTTCCACAATGTTGTATGAGCATGGAGTTAGTGTATATTAGTTAGGTTTGTGGGGTGCATATGGCTCGTTCCCTACAAAAAATATTTCTGAACTGCCCTTCAGGAGAAATGTTGTTCTGAAGTTTCAGTTAGTTATGACTGCTGAAGCAGTTCTGATCATGTTTCAGCCTTACATAGTGGAAACAGAGTTTGTACATGTTACACAGAACTTTATCTACATTTTAATACTATGTCCATGTATAACCCTCAGTAATGAGGTTACAATCAATCCAAAAGCATATGCATCAAAGTACAATCCTGACATTCAGAAGAGTTATATAGATAGTGAGGTACTGTAGAGAGGCTATGAGACAGATAGACAAAACCCAATGGCTTGAGGTCCATTATTCTTCAGTGTGTTTGTTTCAAATACATCTGATGAATAAGGAGCAGGATCAGTCTCTTTGTTGATGACAAAAAGATACAATACTGGAGGATGTCGTGAAACAGTCTACAGGTGGATTAGAAACACTGAACAAATGGATGGAAAGGTGGCAGCTGTATTTCAACAGTGATGGTGTTAAGAATAAGCTGGATGGAGTGGAACTTATTGCAAAAGAATTGGTAAAGGATCCAAAGGTGTTGATCACACCTGGACCGGACTACCACGAGAAAAGTGAGATGGCAGTTTCAGCAACAAACAGAATTCTTGGGTTGTATTATCTGGGAAACAGAATACTGAAACAAGGCGTTAATGCTTCCATACTACTTCACTGAAGCCACATTTTGAGCACTGTATGCAGATCTGCAGACCATATAAGGGAAAAAAACTTCAGTCTGCTGGCAGGAAATCAGAGGAAAGTCATCAGGAAGATACAGAACATGGAAGGGAAGGAATATGACCACAGGATGGAGGAGTCAGAGCTGACCTCATTTGAAACCAAAAGAGATAGTATTCATGATATTGGTGCACAAGATCGTGCCAGGATGAAATAAACAAGGGGAATACAAGAAGAAGAAGTGGGCAGAAACAATAGGCTGTAGGGACTAACTACCTCCTGGAACTCCAAAAGGACTCTTTTAGGAGCTGATGTTGTAGACTCATGGACTGATTTGTCAGAATGGCTGCAGAACATGAAATGCATTGAGGCATGCAAGAGGATAAGGGATAAGTGAAAAATAGCAGGAGATATTAGGGATGCAGTAGCAGCAGCAAACTAAAACCCTTACATGGCAGGGCAGACTAGACAGGTATTGTCTTCTCCTGATCTTCTTACACCGAGCAAAAAGTAGATCACAAAGTACATGGAGAGCAAAATATTAACTAACATGAGAGGTGAAGTACCTAATGACCTGGGCATAACTTAGGAATCTGTGAGTGAAATTGTGCAGGCTACAGTTCCCATTCTTAGATAATGAGATGAACTTCCTTTCAATGAGATATTTTTCCTGAAGTAATAACAGGAGTTAGCGGATTCAGGTGAACATTAGTCAAGCCAGATTCATGCTGACTCTCAAAGCTGTTGGTGAGGGTAGCAGAAAACAATTAAGGTCATCAGAACCAGAGGAATATCTTTTATAGGCGTGTGGTGCCATAGGAGACAAATGCTAGCGTCTGTGTGAGAAATGAATAAGATGATGGCTGGTCAGTGTCTGGCATTATCTGCTTTGCTGTGTCCTACCCACCTGTAACTCTGCCAGTCAGCAGGCACAGTGCAGTCAACCAGCAATGTAAAACCATGATTGCATACACCAGCACCCCAGCTAGAGTACCTGAGCACTCCTTGGTATGCATGAGTCCTTGTACATGCTTAGTTTGAAACATTTAGTTATTTGGCAGGTGCTGTTCCTGCAGCAGGACTGTGACCACCTCCTTTCCCATAACATGCATGAATTAATAGTGGTCATTCACTTCCATCACTCCTGGGCAATTCTTCCATCCTCCAGCCCACTTAACTGAACCTAGGTCTTTAGGGCTGCAGTCAGAGATCTTTACTGTGTGTAGTGTTATGATAATGGATGTACCTTGCAATGCTTTGCTGCGGTACCCTTCATTTCATTTCAACTAGTGCTTTGGAAGCTATTTCAAGGTGCTGCCTGTGATAATTTGTACTGCATCTCTGTGCCGACTATGTTAAAAAAGACAGTTTTATCCATATCAGTTAACTCTGTCACTGGGGTCCAGTCAGTTTTGCAGAGATCCTCATACTAAAAGATGAAAAGAATGAAATGGCACAAGGACTTGATGGGCTCTAACATAAGATCTTACTGGGGTTGTTCAGAAGTAAGTAAAACCTTTTACAGAAAAGAACTCATCATCTTAAGGGAAGGGCAGTCACAAGAGGTTAAATTAAGCAGCGGTGGTTCCTAAGAGCAACAGCAAAGCAAGGATTCCTTAGACACTGCTTATTGCTGATCCACACCTGACTTATGGGCAAAATGATGCAAGCAGTTCTCCTATCAAGACTTATGAGGATATGGGAAGGGAAAGGAATGATTAATGAAATCCAGCAAAGATTCACAAAAGGGCTGATGAAGTTGTGGAGAAGAAAGTGATGAGCACTGAAATCCAGCATGGATTCATAATACGTGGATCCTGTCTGACTAACCTGACCCAGTTCTACATCTGGGTTACTGGGGAGCAGGGCAGAGGCAACTCTGGATGTGATCTTTCTGAACAACAGCAAAATCTCAGGCTCATTTTGACATTGCAAGTTCCTTATGAAAATGATGTGGTGGTTGTGATGGGGGAGGGGTGGATTGGGTGTAGACATTGCCAGCAAGTTGGGTGGGTGGGGAAGGGGTTGGACTGATGTTAACAGAGGGTGGCAATAATGAGAAGTTCTCAAGGAGGAAACAATATGGCCCCTAGCCCAGTTCTTTTCATGTTTTTACCGCTGACATTACATAGGTCATGGAAAACTGCATCAGTCAGTTTGCTGTATAGATGAAAGAGCACTATCTGATGGGAGAGAAAGTTCTGAAAGGTACCTGAGGAAGCTGATGATGAAAGATCTGTCGGCTTCATTTCAACTCTTCCACATGCACAGTGCGGACTGATAAGCTAGGAGTACAGCATGGGCTTGATGAGCTCAGGCTAAAACTCCAGAACAAGAAAAGGATACGTGGATATTAAGAAATCAGTTTCAATGAGGGAGGATGGCGGCAAGGGCAAACCAGATACATGGACATATTTCAAGTAGAACAGCATCCATGTTTTGAAAGAGGACAAGGTCTGTCTGTGAGACTTGTGGGGCCACAAACAGAAATTGTGTGCACTTCTGGAGATCTTATAGCGGAAATGAGGCCATACTACTTCTACGAATAGTACTGTGGAAGGTGACAAGAATAAGACAGCCAAATAAAATCTCCCTGGTGGTACACCTGCATAAACAACTTTATAAAAAAAAGAGAGAAAAACTTCTTAAATTGTATCGTAAATCCAAAATCCCTCTTCTTAAGGAAAATATCAAAAGCATTACAAAAATACTGAAAAACATTACCTGGTCTACTAAAGTAGCCCATGAACTTAGGCTGGCCTCTGAAACCAAAGATTACATTTTTATTTAGCTATGTTAGAAGACTAACAAACAATACCCTACATCACTCTGAAATTAATAATAATGTTGCCCCCTTTTCTGACCCAAGAGACACTGCCAATATCTTACAAAGTAAAAACTTAATTTCCAGATTTCTATCCAGATCCTGTTGGTCTATTAACAGAAGAAAGGAGAAAAGTATAGCTACTTAATAAGTATGTTCCAGATATATGCTTCAATTAATGTAAGGCACTGAGCAGAATTACTACAACTGATGAACAAATACACATGTAGCGATGTGGAGATGCTGCAGGACGGGATGCTATTTGTGTAAATAAAAATAAAACTAAAGACTGAAGCTGAAATATTTAAAAAAAATAGTTTAAAATACTTAGAGGATTTAAGTGATAAACTGAAAATTTACATCTGGGGAAACTAATCAACACAGATAATGTGGTAGGAAGCAACTATGTGCACAAATTGAAGCATAACATTGTGGTTGCTGTTTTTTCAGATCATGTGGCATTGATTTTCAAACTGGAGGCCATGAGCATATTAATGGGAGAGAACAGTAAAAAGGAAATACTGAGTTGGAGAGTAAATCTCACATAACCAAGGGCTCCTTTATGGTGAGAAAACAGAACAGAGAAGCTCCATAAAACAAACATGGAGATATTTTCTAGAATAGTCAATAAACCTATGTAGCATGTTTTCCTATGTAGCATGTTTTTTGGGAGACAGAAGCAACATACCCAGAGAAAACCCACATAGGCATAGGAAAAACATATAGAATCTGCCAAAACAGCATTCAGTGCCCAGGACTGAACCTCTAAAATCCTTACGCTAAAAGTGTTGGCTCTTACCACTACAACACTCCAGAGCATGGCAGGCTTGGACATAATTTGGGCTCTTTCTGATGCAACAGTCCTTTCAGCCAAGTTTGGTTAATAATAATAGTTTAATCACGACTAGAACATCATGTTTCAATGAACTGTCCTGACTTCTTATCTTGAGTGGAGCAAATTCATTATCTCAGTAAATTAGTTATTACAGCTAAAGCTGGCATACTAGTGAATCTTTCTAATCAGCTCTAGGATATTCAACTTACAAAGTGCTCAGTGTAATGGACACTGGTTGTGAGAATGGCTGCTGATGTGGAAGCATTAATAAATGTGCTTTTCCTATGCTGGTTTATGGATATTGGCATCATTAAGGAATAAGAGAAAATGTTTTCACTTTGGATTTGCATGGATTTCAACATGAATGTTCTCCTGCAAACATAGGACACTATGTGAAAGGTTGCTTTGTACACATCAGTTCTGACTAGTAGACACAAGTTCCCACAGAAGTAGCTGGTTATACTATTTCTTGTAGAATGGTGCCATACTTAGCACATTGTGTACCATCACCCAGTATTGCTTAGTGATGAACATAACTATAGTATCACCATAGACACAGGAAGAAGTTTACAGGAAAGTGTGTTTTATTTTCCACATACAGTATATCAGAGAGAGAATATTCTAACTTTAAATGACTGCTTCTTGTACAGTTATGCAAGCTACTGGGGAAACACTCATACCATCCTATGACCTCAGTGATGTCATGGAAACCTTCTCCACTGGGCCAGTGTGCACAACCTGGCATTATACTCTGTTTGGTGGTATGTATGCGTGTGTGTGTGTGTGTGTGTGTGTGTGTGTGTGTGTGTGTGTGTGTGTGTGTGTGTGTGTGTATGTGTGTGTGTGTGTGTGTGTGTGTGTGTCTGTGTGAGTGTGTGTGTATGCATGTGTGTGTGTGGCTGAGTATGTGTGCATGTGGCTGAGTGTGTATGTCTGTGTATGTTTCTGTGTCTGTGTGAGCCTTTGTATGTGCATGTGTGTGTCTGTGTGTGTGCGCGCATGTGTGTGTACGTGTGCACATGTGTGTTAGTGCTATCATCTGTTTCTTCTGGAATGTGCCAGTGTAGTACTGCTCAGTCTTAGAACACACAAACAAAGTATTCAGGTGGTCAGACACACTAAACATCTTGGCAAACAAGAGAAATTAGGCATGTCATAAGTTTGTAATGTGACAGTGGCCCTCTGCTGTGCTCTACATTCTTGACTTATGCGCCGGCTGCAGCCACCGTGTATCAAATGCTGTTATCATGGCACATTTCCATATTAATTGTTACTGTTATATCAACTGACACACTCTCATCTGGCAGTTGGCACAGAGGGTTAAGGCTATGGATTTTCTTAACCTTCATTTGCTTACAGTGTACCTTCAAGTGACTTAACCAAACATTGCTCCTGGTCACTCCTGAAAAGGGACTGTGTGTCCAGTGGGCCTACATATTTAACAAATGGGTATTATTATTATTATTATTAATAAAAAATAAACTTAAAGATTTATTTTGCAGCTTGGCAATTTACAGTAAAGTGCACAAAATCCAATTTGTTCAGAAGTATGACCTTGGTATTTGTAGTATGCATAAAATATCCATTCTCTAAATTCATAACACAGAATATATGTTTTCTTGCTGTTTCTTTGGTTGCCTGGACTGACTCGTCATGTTGATTAAAAAAAAACTTAATTTTAAACATAGAAATATTTTTGCATCTGTTACAACACTCTGTATACTTGTCCACTAGGAGCCATCTATGAAACAGTTTAAAAGTAAATTAAGGTAAAAAAATAAATTAATTTGTAGCAGATTATAATATATGAAGTGCAGCATGGATATTACCTAGCATTTGAAAGGTCCAAGTCTTCTGTCATTAACATACGTATGCCTTCTTCACTAAAGAAGAGGTTGTTTCCACTGGACATGATTCCACATTTTCTGGAAGGTTTTCCTCCACTGATAAGCAAAAACATATCTTCTTCTACCTGACCTGAAATAAGTATATTCAGAGATTTTTATGTTTGGTCATTGTTGAACTTATTTATTTATTAACAGCCATTTTATGTACCAGAAAAAAAGTCTATATCCTATTCCAAATATAAACAAAAATATGAATTATTAGATAAGACCTTATTTGTTTAGCAGCTAGCAGTGACACACACACGTGCGCGCATGCACACACACACACACACACACACACACACACACACACACACACACACACACACACACACACACACACACACACACGGAGTAACCTGAGATAAAAGTTTACAGAGCAGTAATGCTAGTAGATATACTAAGTCACTTCCATTAAATATTTTTCTAGAAATTAGACATCCTATTCATGAGTGTTAAGTGTTTCAGAACTTCTGTTCTTAACCTTTGTGATAAAACAAAGATGAGTTCTCAGAGATGCAGACTCTGAGAGCCACTCAAATGCACTTCGTCAATATGGTGTAAGTTGATAAACAAGTAATTAAATCAAAAATGACAACACATCTCCTAGACTGACATCAATTCAATTACTAAAGTACGAATCTTTTCCTACCTACAGAAATTAGTATTAAAAAATAAAAGAAGAGGCAGAAGGTTGAGTTAGTTAAGAAAGCTTTACAGCCTAGGGTAATACACAATGTCAAACAAAGCTACTTATTACAGCATTATACTTTCCTGTGCTTCTTTCTGTTCACCTGGCCAACAGTTAATAGACTTGCTTTTCATATGAAGGTACACAGACAGCACTTGTTTCTTCGGCTGGTTGGTTTAGAATGGGGTTGCAAAATGAAGATTAAAATTAAGAGGTCTTCATTCAGAACAGATTTTAAACAGAGTGATAATATCACCAGTACAGAAACATAAAATATGCTACAGTCAGACAAGGGTGGCACAAATGTGTTAGTGAGATAAGGATGGCACAAATGTGTTAACAGTCAGACAAGGGTGGCACAAATGTGTTAACAGTCAGACAAGGGTGGCACTTCACCGCCACATGCATCAAAGCCCATTTACAGCCAAAATACTGAACTGGCAACTTATTAACAATACCATTTTGTGTGTGTGTGCATGGGGGGGGTGAAGCTGTAAACACCATCCTTGAGGTGTACATCTTCTTTGCAAATCCAAGCTAATATGGTTATGTTTGAGGTTACTTAACCCCAGAGATAATATGTACCAGTTTTAAGAGGTTGCTTGTACTGTATGTCCACCAGGGCTTAAATGACTGGTTTTCAATTAAATGGGTGACGACCGATGTAGCACATCAGCACAGACACATCAAATACTGTGGCTAACTAAAACAAAAACTGCAGATATTTTTATTTTGATAGCTTGCATCATCAAGATACCTTACAAGATGTAACTATACATACATACAGATGTATGCAGCAAGTACTTTACTGGAAAATAAGCATAGAAAACAATAGCATAACACTTTTGAAAGATGAAAGTGAGATTTCTTTTTAAGATCTTGAAATGGGGGTTGGCTAACTACAAATGAAAAAAATCATAAAAACACCAAAGCAAATAACCAATGATTTAAAAGCTTGATATCAACTGCTTCTGACTTCAAATAAAAATTTGGAGCTCATGGTGTAAAACAGTAAAAGCATGTATATGTGTAAATATGCGTGTTTTGTGTGTATGTATATATGCATATATATATATATATATATATATATATATATATATATATATATATATATATATACACACACACAAACACACACACATGAGTTTACTTCAAATGACTGAAAACTCATTTCACAGAATTTCATTTGACCAAGACCAAATTACCTAATTTTTTAAATATTGAAAACTCATTTGACTGAATCTCATTTCACTGTTGCTCCCAGTACCTTGGTTCCTTTGCCAGTTTTATCCAGTAAATTCTATTTCCCTCTTGCCTGTTCACCGTAGACTTACTTGCAGTCATCCTTATTGGCAAAATCTCCTTTCTTCAACTCTCATTAGTATTATTTCAGACTTTGATGTTAGCCAAAAGTGCTCTTCGCAGCACCTGCAATGTGCCCAGTAATGACTCCTTCTGCAATTCGTATGGAGTTACATGCATTGGGACCATATCTAAATATGATTGGTGATTCTTTTTTATAATATACAGTGCTCCTACTATGACTGGAACTGTCTGGGTTTCTTTATTTCACATTTCTGCCTGCAAATCCTGATATTTTATAACTTTGTCTCTCTCTGTATGCAAGACACTATAGTCACTGGGTGTAGCAATTTCAATGATCAATGCTACTTTTGTCTTCTTTTCATGGAATACTATATCTGTTTTTTCTGACATCTATCTTTTGAACTGTTGGTAATGGGTGATCTCATGTGATGTAGACATCATTATTTTCTATGATGCTTTGTGGTTCATGTTTCTAGTGTTTTTCAGCTACTTCAATATTATAATGTTTGCAAAATCCCCAGTGCAAGAGTCTTGCTACATTATTATGCCTTTCAGTATACAGTCCTTCTGCCATTAGCATATCACAACCAGCAACAAGGTGTGTGACTGTTTCCAATTCTGTTTTACAAAACCCACATTTGTCTGTTTCTCCCACATGTATACTGGACTTTGAAAACCAATGTGTATGTAACCCACTATCTTGGGCTGCCAATATTAACCTTTCATCTTTTGGTTTGAATTTGCCTCTCCTTAACCATTCCTGCATTTGATCCTGATCAACATGATTTTCGTCCAGGAGTTTTCTATACTTGCAACTATACTTACACATTTTCCATATCTCTTGCCTTCTCATATGATCCTTCACCTTATATTCTTTCTTTTGATTTTTGGCACATTCATTTGCTGATTGATTTTTATCTACTTCTCATTTGATTTCCATTTCAGCTTAATGCCAATATGCTTCTGCTAGACTAAGCAGGGAAGTCATCTTAGATTTATTCTCCTCACATTTCAAAACTTTCACTATGTTTGGGTCTTGTGAGGTCAGCAGATATATATGCAGTCCCACAATTGCAGATCTGTACATATAATCAGTTTCAAGGAGGCCCATAACTCCTTCGGAATGGGGAATATATGATTTTGGTATGCACAGATTTTTATAAATCAATTGATGAGCATGAAGCATCTTTCTTATTTTCCTGTCTAATCTATCCAACACCTTTTGGGCCCAGTCAATCACTCCAAACTTGTAAGTTAGGACAGGAAGAGCAAATTGGTTAATGGATTGAATTTTGTTCCTAGATGTCAATGCTGTTTTTAAGATTAATTTAAGACTTCTAAAATCTTCGCATTTGTTCATGTTTTATTATTGATCCCTCATCAATTCCCAAATATTTATACACTCCGTCTTGCTCAAGTTCTTCTTTATCACATTCTTTTCCTAAACTGATGTTTTCTTGGTGCTGCAGATTTCCTGCTTTAAAGGTTGCTTTTGCACATTTATCAAGACCGAATGACATTCTTATATCATCTGAAAAAGTTTTGTCTACTTGCAGTTGTGCTTTTAATTCCTCATCTGAAGAGCTGTACAGTTTTAAATCACTGACAAAGAGAAGATGAGAAGTCTTTACACTTTGCTGCCTTCTGGGAACTAAATTATAGCCATGATCTAATCTGTTAAGCAGACAGCTTAATGGGTTAAGGGCAAGGCAAAAGAGCAACAGTGACAGGGAGTCACCCTGGAATATCCCCTTTGGATTTTATCCTTGGAATAATAATTTGTCTTTTATCATGGCTTAACTGCAAAGTGGTTTGCTACAGTTTCATAGTCATAGTGTAGGATGTATTTTACACGTTTTTAAGCACTCTTTTATCCATGAATGTGGGATACTGTCAAATACTTTTTTGTAGTCAATCCATGTCATACTTAGATTCTTCCCCTTTTTACAGTTCTCCACTATGAATTTATTTAACAACAAATGACCCTTTGTTCCATATGACTTTATTTTATTGCTCTTTTGTTCTGTTGCCATAACTGAGTTTTCCTCTAAAAATTCTGACGGTATCTTTGTCACTATATTCACTACTTCTACTAAAGTTGGTCTAGACTTTGATTTCCATTTTCTGGTAATTGCTTTTTTTGGCAGCTACCATAATTTGACTAAGCAAGGCTTTACTATGTCTAGGCAATTTTGATAATGTAGCATAACTCAAAAAAAAATCATCTTTCTAGTCAGTCCAATCTGCTCACCCAGCATCTTCTAGAGAGCAGATCTTTAGAAAAGGGAAGGAGCAAACTACACAGGAAAAATGGGAATTGTGGTAACAATATATGCAGAGCAGGAACAAGGTCTAAGAGGCAGGATTTGAATGAGCTATATAATGCTTAACTGACAATGACTGGATGGTTTATAAGTGATGTATAATGTTTACAAATGCAGTTGCTTTAATGGTGTCTGTGATGTAAACTCTTTGCAATTAAAGTGATATCATTTTGTATGTTTTTCATTTATATAAATATAAGATTGCCTTTGTCATATGTGTACATTTAATTAAGATTTTTTGGGGAAAAATCTTTTGGCATCAATTCCAGTGTATAGTTTTTATTTTGTCAGAAGGCAAGTTAACTGGTCTATAGTTTCTAGGATAGCTTGCAGGTTCACTCTTAAGTAATAGCATTGTTTTTCCTGTTGTTAACCAGGTTGGTGTCTGTTTGCAGTGCACATATAAATAGTTCTTACTCATGGCTAAATCTTAGTGCAAAAATGTTAATACTTTTAATGAGAAGTTAGGCACTGCATCTGGGCCTGGGATTTTCCATTTAGAGGCTTTTCTTAACTTTGTTTCACTATCTCTGGCTGTTACTTCATCCCATTTCATATCCTGTAACTTTGAATTTTTTATTCTTTCTTTTACTTGTTCTATCCATTTAGCATCGTTGTTATGTTCTACGGGATCTTCGTAAATACTTCTCCAAAATGTGTCTATTTTTTCTTTTTTTGGTGGTCTTTCAATTCCTTTTACCTTGTTTCTCAATTCTCTATAAAACTTTTTTGGTTCATCAATAAATTGCTTATTTTGTACTTTTCCTTTATATTTAACTGTGTATCTTTTAAGTTTTTCTGCCTGCACTGATATTTTTGGTTTATTATTTGCGATAGTGCATGATAAAGCCTGATTCATTGTAATACTGCAAATTGCTTTTTCACATCTATCTTTCTGAGTATTTTTGTTGATCTTCACATCTATCTTTCTGAGTATTTTTGTTGATCTGTCTCCTTTTCTATATTCTTCTAACAGTGAGACTTCTTATCTTAATTGCTTTGTAGTTTTCTCAATTCGATCCTTCATGATGGTATTCAATTTCTCCCCTTCCTTTCCCTTATTATCCTGTGTTCTTGTGGTAAAATTTTATCTGTTATTAATTTAGCTGCACAGTAATATATCCTGTTTACTTCTGTTATATCGCATGGATCTCTATGGACAGTCCTAATTACTGTGTTAATTTGTTTTAAACTTCTGACTTTTGGGGTTTTATTGACCTTCTGCAGTCTATTTCTTTCACTAATCTTAATATGTTTATCTATTTCTATTAAATCAAGCAACTCTTCTCTTAGCTCATTTTCTTCTAAAACTAAGGGCAAATTTTTTGTTCTCCATTTCCTGCAAGCATTCTATAGAGAGCTCTATAATGTCTTCCTGTGGCACATTCTCTTCAGTTTCATCTTGTGTTAGTTGCTCTGTCATATAGAAACTCACTGGCCTATCACTCCTCAACATTGACTAGGTCAGAGTTACCACAGTTTCCTGTTCCTTCCCTTGCTGTCCATCTTCAAGTAAAGTTTATGCTGATTTCCTGTGGAAGGCTCCAAAATATCTTCATATGGCAACTCACCAGTTGCCTCTCGTTCCACTGGTTTCTCTTTAATTTGGATGTAAATTGTTCTATCATGCTGTGGTGCTTTCTGAGTTAGATTTTCTACACTGCATCCTTCACTTTGCAGGTACTTCATAACCTCAGTTTCTATTTCTTTAACTTCCCCTTTACTAATCTTCTTTGCTACTTTTCTTCGTCTTCTTATTTTTTGTACTGTAAAGTTTTCCATGTCCGGATTTCTTTGCCTGTATTTCTCTTCAAAAATCTTTGGTGCGGCTCTTTTTGTATTGATTAGTTTTGCTTTCACCATTGCATAATTATTATACCATATTAAATCTCTTTTTCTTTCCCATGTCCATATTTCTTCTTCGGATGTCTCCTGATCTTCCTGTTTCTTCTTACTTTAAGGACTCATTCCATCATGCTGTGACATAACATGTGTTAGATGTTCTATACCAAATCCTACACTTCACAGGCATTCCACAACTTCAACTTCTATTTTTTTTAACTTCTACTTTACTAACCTTTTTTACATTCCATCTTTGTGATATTTGTTATTGTGAAATTTTTCATGTCTGGATTCCTTTGCCTGTATTTCTCTTCAAAGATCTTTGGTGATGCCCTTTTTGTATTGCTTAGTTTTGCTTTCATTGTTGCATAATTATTACACCATATTAAATCTCTTTTTCTTCCCCATGTGCATATTTCTTCTTCAGATGTCTCCTGATCTTCCTGTTTCTCCTTACTTTGGGGACTCGTTCCATCATGCTGTGATGTAACCCATGTTAGACCTTCTATACCAAATCCTTCACTTCACAGGCACTTCATCACTTCAACTTCTATTTTTTTTACTAATCTATTTTAAATTTCATCTATGTGATATTTTTTTAATGTGAACTTTTCCATATCTGGATGCGTTTGCCTGTATTTCCCTTTAAATATCTTTGGGGCTGCCTTTTTTTGTATTGATTAATTTGGCTTTCAACTTTGCATAAATATTGCACCATATTAAATCTCTCTTTCATTCTCATGCCATATTTCTTTTTTATACTTTTCAAAAATCTCTAGGTTTGGTTGTTTACATTTTTGCACTTCCTCAGATGCTTCTTTTTCCAAACAGATCAAAGTTTCTTGGTTTATATAATTTTTTTGACAAATCTGTTGTATTAGTGAACACAAATTTTTATTTGAAACTTCTGACGTTTTTTCGTGTGGAAGTATTTTTCTTTCCACTAATTTCTCTTGCAATCTTTTTGTATATCTTGTGTCTGGAAATTCTGGGCTTTTTGCATAATAGTAACAATATATAATGTCTTTCTTTTCCTCAGTAGTTCACTCTATCATCTTTTTTTGTGATTTTTGTGGATTGCTACTTCCTTCTATAATGGGGAGGAGAGGCATCTTCCATTGTAGAAATGTTTCCATATTTTGAGTATTCTACACTGTCATTTCCAAGTCCTGGAACCATTTTTAATTTTTGACCTACTTCTGTCTATGATATATGCTATATAAAATACAGTCTATATAGCAATGCTGTCATAATATTCTGTATGGCTATTGTTATTGTCCTTAAGGATCTGCATACAAAATTTTACTCTTTCCTTATTTGTTGAATTTTCCCATGCCTCATCATCACCTTCCACTTTGAATTCTAACTTTCTAATCATTTTATGTATATGAGCCTTAATTGTGTAGCTATAAAATATCACTTAGAACAAGGTTGCTTAGGATTGTCTGATTCAATTGCAAGGATCAACTTATCCCACTTAATTCTCGCCCTCTTCTACTCCCTGATAAATTCTTTTAACTCTTTATTAATTATTGTCTGCAACTTCTCTGGTTGATAATATGGCTAACCTGTAAAAATTAAGGGGACTAAAACATTTTAACAGCTTGTATCTTACTATCGATATCCGCAAACAAGAGCTCTCTTCCCACATATCCTTAGCTAACATAACAGAAGCATTTTTAATCCATACTCCTAAATAATTAATCTTATTGTGTCACCATAAGTTTGTGTATTGCTGAACCAATTCATGCGCCAGTATATAATTTATGGCTATAGCCTTTGTTTTATCTTCATTAATTTTATATCCCAAAAATACATTAAACTGTCTCCTAATGTTCCACAATACTGAAATATACTTTTCTGGATTTATCAGGTACAAAATAATATTGTCTGCTAATAAAACCAACTTTTCTTGATTACCATACTAATTATATCCTCGAATTTCTGAGCCCCTTATTTTCTTTGACAATGGCTCTAAATATAAAGCAAATAATAAAGGGGAAAGAGGATCACCTATCTGGTTCTTCTGTTCAGAAACAACTTATCAGAGAGGAACCTGCCTCTGATCCTTATGTATCCTCCTAATTAACCATATTATTGTATCAGGAAATGCAAATGCTTCCCCTGCCCTACTCATAAAATCTCAGCTTACTCTAAGTGCTTTCTCTGCATCAAGACCCACCAACAACAGCAGTATTTTCTTATATTCTGCTTCCCTCTGGATCATCAATGTCCTGTTAATGTTGTCAAATGTGTGCCTCCCCTCCCGAAAACCACACTGATCCAAATCTATCAATTTTGGCAAATATTTTGATTTTCTTTTAGCGAGTATAGACATAAACACTTTATAATCATGTTTTAAAGTGGAAATTGGTCTATGTGAAACTGGGTCTGATGGATCGTTACCATTTTTAGGTATTACAGTCAAAACATTTTTCTTCTAAGTGTTTGTGCTTCCCCTCCTTTTAAAATGCTGTTAGAGAAAACCTTTCCGATCTTTATCACTTTTTAATCTCCTACCTTCTAGGCTTCCACAAGAATAACATCTCTTCCGGAAAACTTTCCTGTAGATTGATTATATATCACTGTTTTTATTTCATCTCCTCCTATCTTAACTGTTACCTTGGCATACTTAAGTCTTCCATAATTTTTTTCCATTTGTCCTCTTTCTTCATTTTTAAATTTCTCTGCTTTATATAAAGTCATAATATTTCTGAAATATCTGTAATACTGCTATAGGATCTCTGGTTATTTTTCTTGTTATAGGCTACCTAAGCTTGGTGAAAGCCCTTTCTACTTTCTGTTGTCTAAGTCATTGTGCTAAAAGGTTTTGTGTTCTGGGAGTTATTATTAAAAAAAAACAGTTGCTTAACAGCAATCTTTCTACACTCATGTATATTATAGGTTATATTATAGGTTCATAGGTGTGTACTAGGCTAATGTTCCTGGAGCCTTTAAAAGTCTAGCCCCATAGGATTACCCTGGCATTGTGCCACCTGACTTTAGTTCTCAGTCCCTCTGTCGAGTAGAGCCACTAGAGTGATCCCCAGGGTGAATTTTCTATTTCCCATCCACTCATCAAGATTTTTCTTGAAGAGGTCCAGTGAGATGCTCTGTTTGACATGTATGGGAAGTCCATTCCATAGCATAGGCAGTCTCTTGGTTATGAACCTGTCCCTCCAGCACATTCTGTTGATTGTGGTAATGAGGTTGAGGTCTCTGGACCATGTGGTGCAGAGGGATTGGGATTTCTTTAGATGTAGCATTTCTAACAGAGCTGGGTCAGACATGACTTTGTAAGTCAGGCAGAGATCGCCTCTAAGTAGGTGGTATGAGACAGAGAATAGTTGGAGTTTTTTGAGTCTGTCCATACAGGACAAGTGTTTAAGGCCTAGGATCCTCTTTGTAAGGTACTTTTGTGGCCCCTCTAGTTGTTGCAAGTGTCTAGTGAGGTACATGCCAAATAGGGCATTGTACTCGATGATTGGTCTAATGAGGGAAGAGTAGAAGGAGACAATGATCTCTTTCTTCCTGGATGCAAAACCCTTAGCAATGAGATATGCTACATAGAAGGACTTTCTGACCACAGTGGCCATGTGGTGGTCAAAAGAGAGGTTGCTGTCAACCTGTGTTCCCAGATCTCTTATAACGTCTTCTGTGTTCAGTGAACTAACATCGATGTGGTAATTCATGGGAACTGGGTTTTTCCAAAGGGGATGACAACACATTTTTTTGGCATTGAGCTTAAGGCCATGGTTCTGACACCAGTCGTTGGTCTCAGTGAGACCTTTCTGTAGGATGTCAACATCACTTGGGGAGTTAATAATGGCTCCCAACTTGCAATCATCTGTGAACTTTGTCAGCCAGAGTCCCTTTGTGTTGGCCTGGACCTCTGAGAAGTAGATACAAAACAGGAGAGGACCCAGGACCGATCCCTGTGGGACTCCACTAGTGACCGGTCGGCAGTCTGACTTGGAGTCAGCTACTTTCACACTGTGGGTTCTATCTGTGAGCCAGTTTGTAATCCACCTTGTCATATAAGGGTTGATGCCTAGCTTAGTGAGTTTTTCTATGATTCCTGAGTCAGGAATGGTGTCAAAGGCTTTGGCCAGATCAAGGTAGGCTGTATGAACCACCTTGCCTTCATCCACAGCTCTGGTGACTGACTCAAAGAAGTCGACCAAGTTGAGCAGGCATGATCTACACTTAAACTGTGTGGGATCCAGAGTTTGGAGATTCCCTATATCCTTGTTTATTAGGTCCATGATGATGCATTCCATAGCTTTGCATATCAGACTTGTCAGGCTAATGGGGCGATAGTTCCCAGGGTCTGTAGTAGCAATTCCTTTGTGGAGAGGGATGACTGTAGCAGTGTGCCATTCAGTAGGGACAAAGCCTGAGGTGAGGCTATGATTGAACAGGGCACACAGGTGAGGTGCCATTTCACTCTGTAGTTCATGTACAACACAGCCAGGGATTTTGTCATATCCCATGGAAGCTGTATTCTTGACATTGGACACTGCTGTTTTAATCTGTGCAGCAGTAATACTGGGTGCTTGGCAATCAACTGGTATTGTGATTGGTCCTTTGGGGGGAGGGGTAAAGTTGGCACTGAATCTGTTCGCCAGTATGTTGGCAATAACTGTTGGCACAGTATAGGAGGTACCATTGTGCAGTAGCTCAGAGCAAATCTGGGTATTGCCGTGGAGATTCTTTACATAACTATAGAAGGCCTTGTGGTTGTCTTTACTATCTGCTGCAATTCTGTTTTCATAGCTAGATTTAGAGGATTTGATGAGGGATCTCAACTTTTTGTTGAGTCTGGTAAGGGAGTTTTTCCAGTCTTGGGACTTCACCTTATTCAGCATCAGTTTCCTCCTTCTGTTTTAGAATTTGTTTATGGCAGGGGACCACCAGATTGGCTTCCTTTTTTTGGAGGAGCATCTTGGTTCTATTGGATATGGTGAGATCCATGCATTTGTGTACATGTTCGTACAGTGCATTGGTGTATGATTCAGCGGTCGTGCAACTATTCTCCATTTGCATGAGTGCAGTGAAGTTAGCCATCTCTGTTTTTAGGAGCCCAGAGTTAGCCTTGGAGAAATGTTTCATGGTGGTTACCTTTGCGGGAGGTGGGGGGTGGGAGGGATTTGGATTTCCAAGGTGATTAGTTTGAGGTCGGATCTAACCAGGGAGGAGTTGACTATTGGTGCTGAACAACGGTCACCCATGTTAGTAATGACCAGATTAAGGATGTTGCTACCTCTAGCGGGGGGTAAGAACGAGCTGGTCCAGGGCATTGGAATCAATGAATTCCAGGAAACATTGGGCAAGTGTATTGGTACATGAGTAGTTTTCCCAGTTAATGGAGTGGTAGTTGAAGTTGCCCTTATTTTCTTTTTAGCACTCTGCAGGTGTATTTCTTCTTGTGACATTCCCCTTATTCTGCAATACTTTTACTTTTGTCAGCCCCTTTAAATAATAATTCCTATTACTTCTTAACCATATCTATTTCTATCCCATTTTAAACTCTGTTTTCATTTTATCCCACTCACTAGCTATAACTTCTAAAGAAATTTCTATCTTCTTTGATAAATCCCAAATAATTTCCATTACCCATTCCTTAAATACCTCTCTTTTTAACAGGTTAGGTAGGAAAGCATCAGTGTCTTACTTTTAATTAATTACTCTGCATTTCTGTCTTAGTTTTTATTGCTGGATGATCTGAAATAGTTCTTGAATGTTGAGAAGTTTTTAATTAAATAAACATTTTCCTGTGAAATATAATTTCTATCTACTCTGGCCCAGTTATTGCACCTTGGGGAATAATATGTAAATTCTCTCCAAGTTCCTACTACTAAATTCATGCCTTCCATGCCTAATATTTTCACAACTTTCTTCAGAAATCTAAACTATTTTGCTATATGTTACCTTCTAGGTCATCTAGATACACCCACACTGTTGCAAATTGAGCTCCAGTTCCCACTGTTAAGTAATATTTCCTGATGAAAGCTGATTATTTCTCTGAAAAATTTTAAGCTCCATAATAGCTATTGAAAGAATATAAATACATGCCAGTGTAATCCTCCTCCTTTGCCAGTAGCCTCTTACTACCACAAATCTGTCATTACTATCTTTTTTCCTCTTCTATCACTATTGAGGCTTCTCTAGCAATTAATGTAATTGCTCCCCTTTTCCTTTGTCCCTGATATTATGATCAATATCCATCCGGAAATCCTTTCTTTACCAAATTCACAGGCTCATTTCTTTCCAATGTGTTTTCTGTAGCATTGCTATTTGCACTCTGCATTTCTTAATAGAGTTTAATACCATAACCCTTTTCTCTATACCTGTAAGGCCATTTATGTTTCAAAATTATATGGACAGTGTAGCTATTATTATAAGAAGTTATTGTTCCCACCTATTATGCATAACTGTTTTTCTGAATGTGTATTTCTAATTTGTGTGTTACATGCACACATTAATGTCTGGCAGGTTGATTTTGTTATACAGTTCTTTACTGTCATCCCCAATTGAACCTACATAATATTTTTCAAGACTTTGTTTTATTGAAAATCCTCAAACAAAAAAACGAAATACATTTCAGTACACCCCCATAGCTTAGTAACTTAGAACAAACACACAAAACTATGTATATATTCAAAACATAAAGTTTAACCATCCAGAAGGAACAATTGCCCCAAAATTCATGGTTGCACCTACAGGCATTACCTAACATGAAGTTAAGGTTAAATTAATTAATTAATTTACTGAAGTGCATGTTACAGCCTATGCTCCTACTTACACTGATTGCTGTCTGTTCTTTTGTTATTTCTATTCCCCTCCCAGATGTGAAAAACAGTTTGTATGTTTTCAGCAATCATTAACTATTAACCTTAATAAAAATGCATTGGCTATCTTTAAATAAATAAATGCACTGAAGTATTAAGGCTGTTTTTGTATTCACTTCCAATAATTTCAAACTTAATTTTTTACTCAACTGTTTGCCCTTGTACCTTTATGTTTTGCATTTCCCCCAGCAAACAATGCTCAGAACTCTCAAGATTAATTGTTTGCACTGGCAGATAGCTCGTCTCCATGGAAATATAGTCAGAAATGAGAAAAAAAGTAAAAAATAAACTCCTCTACAGATCTATGCAGGACTCTTTGCCAGATTCACTCAGAAAAAAATGCATACTTCTTAACTCTCACTAAACATTTGATAAAGGAAAAAAACAAGCTAATAACATAGTACTTTTCATGGCATTCATCATTTTGTCTTATTTTTCAAGTGTACTTGCTTAAAGAAAACATTTGTTTTCAGATTAAGCCAAGGACACTAATCTACATTTTCATCTATACAAAATTAAGAGAAAATGTCTCACCTGTACATAGAATATAATCAATGCATGTTTACACCCCACCCTCCAGCTCATTAGCCCAAATCAACAGCATATTAACATAAACTAGCTTTTGTGCCTTTCTTCTCTTTTTACATTGTAAAGCCTATCTTTATTAGCTTCCTTTAATACATTTATCTCATATAATAATCATTGAAAAGACTCACCCTCACCCCATATTTAAAATACTCGACTACATGCTACACAAAACTGTTTTACTATATAACATGCTTGTTTATATCATGAAATGTTTTATACAAATACTATTAACAGCAAGGATTATTTCCAGTCAGTGTTTTCACTTCACCTTTTCTTGTTAATTTTCTTTCAGGTTCTCTAAATTCTTTTTTGCTGGCACCCAGGTAGCATAATTGCTAGCTGTTATGTGCGCAGCCATCTTGAAAGTCCCAAGATGGTAAAGCTCTTTACTGCTATAACAGGTTTTGTGAAAATTATAGATATACAGGAGCTTGTGTTTGGATGTATCCATTCCATTTCATTTACTAACACGCCAGCAACTGCCTATGCAAGAACTATGTGACCTCAACATGCAGTGGGGGAATATCAATATTTGCTAAGACTCTATTATCTCCAGGAATATTTATTGTTACCTACAAACATAGCTTATCAAAATCTAAATTAATCTACACAAGATAATATACAACTTGATAGCCTGCTATAGATAATTTTCTAGGTTCCATGATGATTATGAAAAATCTCTAAATGTGCCTTGCTGAATTGCCTATAAAGCACAAAACTTTTAGAGATTTGTCATAGTCATTATGCTTGAAAATAATGTGAACAGCTTAGCTATTATGATAGAAGTTTTTGTTGCCACCTGTTATACATAAATATATTTAAATTATTTAGCTATTATTTGGAAGACATACACCAGTAATGTTAAGCATGTCCATTGCAATGGTTCCTTAACCTAATAAAAGAAAACTTCTGGAATAAACAGTCAACTTTCCTCCAGGGTCCGAGTTTGCTGGATCTTCTCCTAACAAACCACAGCTCCCATCTATACTCCACTTATTGTATTTACATCCCTGTTTAAATTTGATCTCAAAAAAGTGGTGGCCCTTTCTTTTAAAAAATGCAAACTCCTTAAAAGGTGCTTCTAAGTTTAATGACTTTAAAAAAGAAAACCACTTAAAACTCCATGATAAGCTTTCAAAACTCATTTGCATTACTTTCTGTCCTCCAAGCAATTAAATTTACCACTTATACCCCAGACTTTTATTCAGATTTACTAATACGTGTACAGCAACCAGTCCATAATAGGACTAAATACAATGATAGATTTAAAAATAAACTACCCATGTAAACAAATTCTACAGTAAAATAAAATCTATGAAATGCCTGCATAAAATTGCAGTCAGCCTACCTAAAGGACTTCATCAAGAAAATCAGGCTGCCTTAGTGGCCACATCGGGAGTTATATGGGATTTAGGTAGGGAACCAAGATTTTGTGTGTGTGTGTGTGTGTGTGTGTGTGTGTGTGTGTGTGTGTGTGTGTGTGTGTGTGTTTTGGATTATTCATGTGGCTTAATAGGAATTTCTGTAACTCTGATTGGCTGTGGGCAGGCTTGTTTACTGACGTGTGTGTGTTTGTGTGTGTGTGTGTGTGTGTGTGTGTGTGTGTGTGTGTGTGTGTGTGTGCGCCTGTCTGTGCCTTTTCCAATGTGATGCATGGGCCACTAGGGGAAACACTTCCACTGTTAGGTCTGACAGGGTTGGTAATAATTAGAGTGCAATTCAAAGACATGCTAATGAGCCAATAATGAGCTTTTCCTTGTTGTAGCCATAACTGTCTCTGAACTGCATTTTCTCATCTTTGTGATAGCTGACCTAGCTGGGTGGGCAACTATCAAGTGTGGTAACCTTTTTCTGAATTCCAGGGAATCTGTCTAAATAAGTTTCTCCTACTTCCTACTGTTCTGCAATCTCAATGCTAATATATTTAGAGCGGCAGGGATGGGGGTGCACTGTTTTTGTGTTTAGTTATGCTTTTTGATGGCTGTGGTCTGGAAGATTTTATATATAGTTATGTTTTTCAATAGTTGTGGTCAGCAATGTATTTATTTGGTGGAAAGTGTTCTGTCAAACCTTTCACTGTACTATTACAAATTTGTCATTTGTCCTTAAAAGTGTCTTCTCCAAAGCCAACTTCATGCTACTCAAGTCAAAAGTGACAAACTTCATGACACCCATGCAGACGGCAGCTGAATGTTTGTCTGCTGAATCATACACTAAGGCACTGTACGAGCACATCCACTCGTGCATGAATCTTGCCATCCCAAATAGAACCAAGATGCTCTCCTCCAAAAAAAGGAAGCCAATCTGGTAGTCCCCTGCCATAAACAAACTATACAACAGAAGAAAGAAACTGTTGCAGAAAAGAGGAAAATCCCAGGATGCAAAAAACTCCCTTGCCAGCCTCAGTAAGAAGCTGAGATCCCTCATAAAATCCTCCAAAGCTAGCTACGAAAATAAAATTGCCAAAGATTCCAAAGACAACCACAAGGCATTCTACAGTTATGTCAAGAATCTAAATGGCAATGCTCTGAGCTACAACAGAATGGCATTAAATATACTGATCCCAAGGATATTGCTAATATCCTGACAGATCAATTTAGTGCCAACTTCACCCCGTCTCACTCCCTAAAGGGCCCATCTCAATACCAAAAGATTGTCAAATTCCGTTAATCACAGCCACACAGGTAGAAACCGCACTCTTGAAGCTAAGAATACAGCATCCATGGGACCAGATGATATCCTGGGCTGTGTACTATATGAACAACAAAATAAACTGGCACCTCACCTAAGTGTCAGGTTTAATCATATCCTCACCTCAGGCTTTGTGCCCACTGAGTGGTGCACATCTACATTTATCCCACTCAACAAGGGGATCTACCTTGGACCCGGAAGCTACCATCCCATCTGATGAGCCTGATCTGCAAGGGCATGGAACGCATTATCATGGAACTTACAAACAAAGACATTGGCAACCTTCAAACACTGGACCCCACCCAGTTTGGGTTGGTGAAGGGACGATCTTGTCCACTGAACCTGATTGACTTCTTTGAATCAGCCTCCAGAGCTGTGGACGAGGGTAAGGCGGTCCACACAGCCTATCTGGACTTCACCAAGGCCTTCAACACCATCCCTCACTCTGGAATCATAGATAAATGTACTAAGCTGGGCATAAATCCCTATATCACTTGATGGGCTGCCAACTAGCTTACTAGCAGAACCCAAACTGTAAAAGTAGCCAACTCCAAATCCAGCTCCAGACAAGTGACAAGTGGAGTACCTCAGGGTCCAGTCCTGGGACCGCTCTTATTTGGCATCTACTTCTCTGAAGTACAGGCCAACACTAATGGACTCTGGCTAACAAAGTTCACAGATGACTGCAAACTGGGAGCCAATATTGAATCCCCAAATTATGTGGATATTCTACAAAAGGGCCTTACAAAAACAGATGCTTGGTGCCAGAGCCATGGGCTCAAGCTCAATGCCAAGAAATGTATAGTTATCCCCTTTGGGAAAAAACATGTAGCCATGAATTACCACATAGGTGGCAGTACACTAAACACCGCAAGTTTGATAAGAGACTTAGAGACACAGGTGGACAGTGGTCTCACCTTCGATAACCACATTGCCACAACAGTCAGGAAATCCTTCTGTGTGGCACACCTCATCACTCAGGGCTTTTCATCCAGAAAAAAGGAGGTTATTGTCCCACTGTACTCATCCCTCATTAGACCCATTATAGAGTGCAATGCCCCATTTGGTATGTACCTCACAAGACATCTCCAACAGCTGGAAAGGCCACAGAAATACCTCACTAAAAGAATCACTGGCCTAAAGCAGATGCCCTATACTGACTGTCTAAAAAAACTCCAGCTATGCTCTGTGGCATATCATCGACTCAGAGGCGATCTCTGCTTAACATACAAGGCAATGTCAAACCCTGAACTGTTGGACATGCTCCTCTTAAAGAAATCCCAATCTCTCAGAGCCACATGCTCCAGGGATCTAAACCTTGTCATCACAATGAACAAAACATGCTGGAGGGACAGGTTCCTGACCCAGAGACTCTCCATACTCTGGAATAGGCTGCCCATACATGTCAAGCAGAGTGCCTCCTTGGCCCTCTTCAAAAGGAACCTTGATGATTGGATGGGAGATAGGAAATTCACCCCGGGGATCATGTCAGTCACCCTGCTAGACAGGGATCCAGGGAAGTAAATATTGTGGGAAGAAATATCCAGGGAATTGTTATGGCTAAGCTTGTATAGGCCCTAGCGCTGATAATCTAGTACCAACCTATGAACCTATGAAAACCACACCCAGAGGCTCAAAAAATGTTTATTTCATCATGGTTTGGTATGCTATACATTTTGACACCACTCTGGGACTATTTACAGGTTTTTAAATATTTTTAAATGTAATTTCTGAATCTGACCACATAGGGTCTGTCAACTTGAAGTAATTCTTACTGTTTACTTTGACTCTAGGTATCCCACAATGCAGTGCTTGTCTATAAAAAATGACATCACCCAGGCCTCTTTCTTCCTAAAGTTCCTGTCACTGCATTGATTTTGCATGCATACACTGCTGTCTTTCAGTCAGCTAGTTTTAAGTAACATTTCAAGCCATTCAATGACTACTTAAAACACAAACAGTACAAATGCCACAGAACAGACTTTTCAAGTGCTTTTTACTGCTGCTTCTTTTTAGAATGGCTAAACTGCAGTCTTTTGTTAAGCCTGAATTGTACTATTTTGCCTCATCTCCCATCCCCCTTCACACCTAACTTCCCTTAGCTGTCAAAGTGCTAAGAGCAATTTGAGCTGTTACCTGCTGTGATTGACAGTTCACAGCAGGAGACATGACTCATGCACTGTTTCCTTGTTCTAGTCTTTACTTTCTGTATGGGTAGGGGAAGGACCAGGGAGCTGTGACATCACAGCATGGGTGGGTTTTTAGGATGGTCATGGTAATGTCAGTTTGGGGAGGGAATTGGCCAGAAAACTACCTGCATTCATTGACTTTGATGACATCAATGAATTGGAGACTGCAGCAAGCTTTTCCAGGGCAGAAAAAAAGTTTTTGAAGGTGAAACTACCACGGTACACTAAGGTACTGCTCTAGTGGACAGACACCATCAATTTAAAACATTTTAAATGCTGTTTTGTTGTTTATTCATAGCAGTGCCAATAAACAGGGAAAAAAAGGACACAGAAGTTGAGCATTTAATAATAGAATCCCATTGTTGTCTAATATGGCAGTTTGTTTGACTTCTGGTTTGACAGGTATGCTGATTCACTCTTTCCTGTCTCCTCTTTGTCTGATTACTTTATGCATTTTGTTGGGGGATGAAGCTGGTCCTGCATCCTGCACTTGGTTATTTATGTGTTCCATAGTGAGCCTGGATTGTGTGAACCGCCCCATCTAGCTGATAGAAATGCATTTCAAAGGTAAACATATACATAAATAGATGTAATGTTGAATTGCAGTCCCTCCGTTCTCCATGGTTTGTTTATGCATGTATGTATATAGTTGGACTATCTGGCAAACAAATGCAAATAAATAATTACATATATATCACATAAATTATAAATATTCTTATAAATTGTATATCCATCACCACTTCTGTATCACCACTATATGCACATAACCCCTCTAACCCCTCAAATCAATTACAGCCCATAGTCATTCTAAATACCTTAACCCCATTCATTAAAAATTAAAAAATAAGTTATATACACACTACATACAAAAACAAAATAAAACACTAAAACCTCATAAAAACAACTAGCTCTACATAGATCAAAATCTAAGATAATATGAAAAGTTAAACTAAATTAATACTAAACAAACAAACCTTAATCACAAATGGACAATTGGAAAACGTTATTACTGGCAAAATGTGCCTGAAATTAAAAACCAAAACAAAATAACATTAAACTAATTAAATTAAAAACACTTCACTACAAGGCACTACACTATACGTTTAGAAAATTTTAACATAAATCTAACTACCCTGCTAAACAAATTTGCAAAATTGCTGAAAACATAAAAAAACATTTACCTCAGAATTGTAATACAAAACCAGAGCTCATTCACAAAAATCTCTGGAACCTGCATAAAGCCCTGTTTAGCAGACAAACTACACAAATAGTGCATCTTACTGACAAGTTTTGGAAACAGTACTAATTGGAATATTTATGGTCTGTGTTGTATAATAAATTAAATACCTTGTTTTGCAGGATTAGGGAACTTGGTTTGTGACTGATGTTTTCCCACAGACCTGATGGTGGCCTCCTCTGATAACCTAAGAAAATATGTTTAAAACTGCTGAGGTAGTTTCCAACAGTCTTCTTGTATCATTAACCTATGACACTTACAATTATGGTACACAGTTTAAATAAGTCTCCAAATGTCCATGTGTCATAATATAAGACTATTTTTATACTGCAGCCGTGCCTAGTGCATGGATTCTGGAGTGATACTGAAGAGGATACAGCTCAGTGACAATTGACTGGTTGAATCCAATTCAGTTACAGTCAGATTACTGGAGCTTTTGAAAGTTTTGTTTCACTGTAGATTGTTTGAAAGCCTGTAGTTTTTCCTTTTTATGATGACTAACTTCAAACCTGAGACAGAGTTACAGTTCTGAAAACTCCATTCAACTTGCTAGCCTTGATCAAATGGGCTTCGACTAGTCAGTTACTTTTAAATAGCCAAATAACAAATGACATTATTTTTTCCATCTCTGTTTTCTCAAGCATTTACAATGTATGAGTGCTGAAGACAGGAAGACACACTCAGTCTTTCTGGAATTGTACTTTTTGTTTACTTACTTTACTATTCACAGTACAACCTGTAGAACAGCTAGTTAGAGGACATGATTACCTTCAAAGTCTTTCTTCAGGAAGTTAGGGTTTTTCTTAGTGCTGATTTTGCAGGTAGGTCCTGAGTAGCCACGATCACAAAGACACTTGGTTCCATTGATGCAGCTACCATGTCCATTACACATGTCCTCACACTGTGGCCCAATGTAGACATTATCAATTGCCCAAGTTACTGGCTGAGAACCTGTGTGGTAGAATCCTTGGTACCAGCGAAACCTTACAGAGCTAGAAAAAATGTAAACAAAATAATAGCAAGTAACCAATACTTTACAGCAGAGCAGAAATCTGCAATGACCTAGAGAAGTCCTAGGTTATACCTTTTATGTGACAGAACTATGCTAGGCTCAGGCTTTACCCTCATCTGATTCACATATGCAAGTTCAGATGCAGCACTATTCTGGAATGAAGACAGCATGCCTTGAAGTTTTTCAGCAAGGCACTGTAGATGCTATGTGCCTTTTCTTAAATGCATGAGGATTCCAGTAGTGTATACTAAATAAAATAAAAAAGCAATGCTCCCAGTGTACACAAGGGACATTATTGACAATTATTGAAGTGCTTTCATCCCCTAGTGATGGACTTCATCAGAAAAACTTTACCAACCATTAAAAACATTTAAATATACCCAATTGCTTGTCAAATGACATAATCATTCAATTAAAACAATTCCTATTTTTAAAAACACACACTTCCATTATTTTAAAATACATGTATATTAGTGCTCTGTAAAAAAGAATAAAATAATCAATTAATTAAGCAAAACAATTAAATATTTCTCTATGAATATTATTCAGTGTAATACTTTATTTTTGATAAGCTTTTAATTGTAACAAACTAGTAATAGCTATTGAGTCATTGAGGCCAGGTGGTGCAGCATCAGTCAATTTTGTCTGCCACCACAACTCCCTCTGTTCCAATAACAATTTCCATGGGCCTCCCCTTGGGTTATGTTCAATGTTTTCCAATATAAAACAATAAAACAATATGAGAAAAATAGTAACTATAATGTATTTATATAATACATCTGTATTTCTTTTATTCTTTAACTCATACATGTTCATAAATTTTCTCTTTCAATTTATGCTCCATTTTTCCTACTTAGAATGCTGGGTATTCTTGACAGACCACTAAATATTCAACTTATTACAATTACAATTAAACTTCCCTGAGATGTTATAGTCTGTTATACAACTGATACTGATTGATTGATGTATATATATTTACAATAGCTGCAACAGTCACACGTTGACATTGTATGCTGAATGTTATGCTTGAATATTTTGTAAAATATTTTAAAAAAAATTACCCCAATTATAAATAATTTTGGGTCTATAACTCATTTTGTTCACTATATCAAAATTAACATTAATTAGTTGCCAGTTTTATTCATGACACTGTTTATACATATACTATCCAAGGAGTTAGTAGTAACAAAGGAAATATAAATCTTTGCTGATCTTAATTTATCATTATTGCTACTAATAATATTAATACTCTGAAGTATTCCTATCATCTGTAAAAATCATCTCATAATTATTTGTCTGTCACTAACTCTAATGGACAGCAATAGAATATAAATACCTTTTTTCCTTTTTGTATTAACTTCATCCATAATAGAATTAATTAAAGTTACAGGGTAGCCTCTGTTAAGAAACATATATCTTAGAAGTTGGCATTCTTTTATAAAATCATGATAGAATGATACCATCCTAGCTGCCCTCACCATCTGTCCTTTAATAACAGCTGTTTTTTGATGTAAAGGATGACACCTAGTAAAATGCAAAAAAGAATTAGAGTACATGGGCTTTCTGTAAATTTGAAAAGTTAAACTGGGTTAATGGTCACAATTATTTGCAGGAGTGAACAGCCTTCCTTAAACATCACTGGAAGATAATTCTGGCTGTAGTATTCAAAATTTAGATTGATGGTTCCAGAAGCAGATGAATTTTACATTTCCAGCACAATGGTCAATGAATTCTCTGGTTAAGCAATTATGTGAATATCAGAAGTAACTGTTAAAGTTTTGGAAATTACAACTTGAGAATATTTTTAGAGTATGTTAAGCAAAAAGGGTGTCGAAAGGGCTTCATTCACAGAAATTTCCTCGAGGTCTGGTAAAACACTCAGTTTTACATCATGAGTTATTACAATTGTTTGACCAACATGGATAATGAACTAATGGAGCTATTTATTAGATGTAATCAAAAACAAATGAATTTACTGAATGCTGAAATTACAGCATTGGATAAGTCTATTACTCAAGACCTATTGTATGGTGAATACAGGACTCAACATTTACACATTTTTAAGCAGGTAGACCATGTATATGATAGTATTATACAGAGGAAAATGAAGAAATTTGAGTGAGATTGAGTGGATTACATTCAATGTAAAGCATATTCGGTACCTCCCAATTTGAATAGTAGTTCTAACTTCAGTGGGCCTGATAGAGTGGTAGGGTGAAAGATGAATAATTATCATATGGAAGAGGACAATGAGAACAGGTTTCCCCTTTGGAATATCCCCCCTTCAGAGCTTGGACCAATCGATGAACAAAAGGAACAATTATCAACCAATGGGAGTGTCAAAAGCAACCCTGTGGTCAGTTTCCTCACCTTTTCAGAAGAATACAAATCCCAGGAGACAGAATCAGCACTATCAACAGAGAATAGAGAGGTGACATTTTTTAGATAACATTCTTAGACATGAATCTTTTGCTAATGTGAAACCATGTGACATTATATTGAATGGTTCCTGGGATTTCAGTTTATAATTTCAGCTCTTATGACATAAAACAGGCACATTCTGATTTATTGTGTAAATCTTTTACTTTTGTACCAATAAAATGAACTGAAATTACTAAAATACTTACTGAACTAAAAATGTATGTTAGAAAATTTAATTTAAAAATTATTTTTGGTATTAACCTGTTCCATTATGATTTTATAAATGATTTACAAATACCAAGCACATGTAACCCACCCACTTCATCCAATATCACAGACCTTTCAGCAAATGTCTTAAACTAATATTCAATATGTGTTACAACATCCGTCAATATTTAAATGGTATAACTTGACATCTACACAAAAGAAAATTGTAGCTGACATCTGCTCATATGGCAAATTAAGGATTATGAAACAGATAAGGGGGGAATGCTAGTTATAATGGATACCCTTGATTACATACAGCAAATGTATAATATACTATTTAATGATACATATAGCGAAACATCATTAAATGAAATACATCTTTCATATCAGAAAACTGAGGTTTTGTTACATGATATGGTCATGCAAGGGCAGATTAACCCTGAAGATTATAGGCATCTGTGTATTGAGAAACCTTTAATCCTTACAATATTTGGGGTAGGCAAAATACATAAAAACGTGCATGATCCTCCACTCAGACCTATTGTGTTTACTTGTACCTCACAAACTTATTTCATTGTGCATTATCTTGACCACTATCTTAAAAAAGGAGTGCAGCAGCTTGAACATTTATGTAAAGATTCATGGGACTTCCTAATTAAATGTAACCAAATATACAACATAGATAAAATAATATTTTTAAAAATAGATGTAAAAGACTTATTTTTAGTTATTCCTCATTGAGGAAAGTTTGAGTTGGTTCTCTGATTTTTTAACATACAACATGGAACTATGTCGAAGTAAAATAAACACTTATGTTAAGTTAATGGAAATAGTACTTAATAATTATATTTATTTTGGGCGGCCACGGTGGTGCAGTGGTTAGCATTGCCGCCTCACAGCAAGAGGTTCTCCGGTTCGATCCTTGGCTGGGGTGCCTTCTGTGCGGAGTCTGCATGTCCTCCCTGTGGTCGCGTGGGTTTCCTCCGGGTGCTCCGGTTTCCTCCCACATCCCAAAGACATGCTGCAGGTGGATTGGATACTCTAAATTGGCCCTAGGTGTGCGTGTGAGTGTGCCTTCTGTGGAAGGTTGGGTGCCGGGCTGGCAACTCGACACCATAAAACTCCACTGCCAATCAATGTGCGGACAAGGTGATCCGCTGTGGCGACCCCTAACCGGGAAAAAGCCGAAAGAAAAAGAAGAAGAAGAATTATATTTATTTTGAGGCCCAATAGTTTCATCAGCAGAAAGGCATTGCCATGGGGGCTACTTGTGATCTACTTTATGCAAACATCATTATGATAGAATGGGAAAAGAAATATCTATTAAATAGTAAAAATATACCATCATGGTGTCTGTATACATGATACCTTGATGATATTTTTATAATGTGGATTGATAATAGGGAAGGCATCTCAAAGGTCATTGAATACATTAATCAGACTAACTTTTTAAATTCACTTATAATGTGGAAGAACATTCTATTCCATATTTAGATGTATTGATTAGAAAGGATTATATTAGAAATAGTTTCACTTCTCAAATTTAGAGAAAGCCCACATACCCTAATTCCATTTTGCATTTTACTAGCTGTCATTTTTTACATCAAAAAGAACTGTTATTAAAGGACAGATGGTGAGGACAGCTAGGATGGTATTGTTCTACCATGATTTTATAAAAGAATGCCAACTGCTAAGAGATATGTTTCTTAGAAGAGGCTACCCTTTAACACTAATTTTATTATGAATGAAGATAATACAAAAAGGAAAAAGGTATTTATATTCCATTGCTGTCCAACAGAGTTAGTGACAGAAAAATAATCCATTATGAGACATTTCTAAGAGATGATAGGAATACTTCAGAGAGTATTAATATGATTGGTCATAAGAATGATAAATTAACAACAAGAAAGCATTTTGATATTTAAGCAACATCATGAATAAAAATTGGCAACTAATTAATTTTAATTTTGATATGGTAAACAAAGTAGGTGAGAGACCCCAAATGATTTATAATTGGGGGAAAAGTTTTAAAATTATTTTACAAAATACTGTAGCTAATAATAGCAACATTTCTCATACAATGTCAAAATGTGGCTGTCGCAGTTATGGTAAATATATATATACATCGATATCAGCTGCATAACAGACTATAAAAACCTCAGGGAAGTTTAATTGTAATAGACAAGGACTTGTATATTTAACAGTCTGTCAAGAATTCCCAACATTCTATGTAGGAAAAATGGAATGTAATTTAAAAGAGAAAATTTATGAACATGTGTATGATATAAAGAATAAAAGAAGTACAAATGTATTATATAAACACATTAGTTACTATTTTTCTCATCATTTTTTTATTTTCTATCTTGGAAAAAGTTTAATATAACCCATAGGGAGGCCCTTGGAAATTATTATTGGAACAGAGGGAGTTGTGGTGGCAGAAGAAACTGAATGCCACTATATCACCTCGATAGGTATCACTAGTTTGTTAAAATTAAAAACTTATCAAAGATAAAATATTATATTGAATAGTTTTCATAGAGACATATTTAATTGTTTTGGTTAATTAACATCATTTTGTTGGTTTTTAAGGAACATTAATATACATGTATTTTAAAATAATCGAAGTGTGTGTTTTCAAAAATAGGAATTGTTTTCATTGGAAGATTATGTCATGTGACAATCAATTAGGCCTATTTAAATGTTTTTTAATAGCCAGTAAAGTTTTTCTCATGAAGTCCATTAACAGAGGACGAAAGTGCTTAAATAATTATCACTAAAGTCACTGGTGCATGCTGGCACTGCTGCTTTTGTTGTTTTATTTTGTATTCAGTTTTTGGAATTTGCTTGTTTGAGGATTTCAGTAGTGTGTTGGACACATCTACTCCATTATAAAAAACTTAATTTAGAGCTACTTCTCCAAAACAAAACAAAAACAGAGAATGGATACCACTGTACCTAACATTAGTGTCTTTTACATAACAAAGAACAATCCAATACATCCTGATAAAAGTCATTGCTTTGGTTAAAAATCATAGACTGGTACATTTGAACTTTATTGTTTCATTACTACAACTGCTTAATGCAACTAAAATTCTATTATTTTTGTGTGTGACGTACTTAGTGTCTATGTATGAACAAAGACAGATATAGTTCTATTGGGATGCTCATGAAACATTATCCTGGTAAGGGGCTGGCATAGCAACACATCACCTTTAATTAACAATGTAAGTGTTTGGCTTCACTTTTACATACACAACTTCTTAAGTTACAAGAAAATATGTGTTATCTTTTTTCCTCATGTACAGAACTTTATAAATACAATGTTGTATGACTTCCACAAGCTAGAATAATTTTCTTTAAACATTTTCATCATCCATTTATAGGATGCCTAGATAAAGTGCCAGCACAATTTCATGCATCATAATGATTAGATACATGCAGCTCAAAAAGGGTTTTCCACTTTTACAGCAAAAAAAAAAAGAGAGAAAGAAAGAAAGAAACAGATGGACTTAAGATGGAATTACATGTGTTTAATGTCAGTTTGAGACATACCATGTAATTTTGAAGCCAATTTCTGGGTAAAATAAATGCAGTGTGGGTCAGAAATCATATTCAGCACAACGTAATATTTAAAATCACTTTTCAGATGTGAATAATATTGCTGATTCAAGTTTCTTCAGTTCAGTAATGGACACTATAGAATGATTATTACAGGCAAACAAACCTGCAATTAAGTGAATGACATATTTGATACTAAAAAGATATGTGAATCAGTCTGTACCACAGCTTTATGACAGACTTCAAGATTATAACATATTCCTGTGAGTCACATGCTTGTAGAATTAAGTTCCCAAATGCCTGAAAGTAGCTTTAAATACAATACAGGTTGTACAGTTTGGTACTTAACACCTATTATACTGTCAATGACTAAAAGTTTGGTTTTACTCATATCATGTAGATATCCATGTAGAACTTTAACATCTGTCTCTTTTCTGCAAAAGAAGACCATATTTTTAATTTCTGGGAATTGTTCCTGAAAGAATTTTGGACTGGATTAGGCTTGGGAATTCCACTGGGTATAGCATCTAGCATATGGTGCTATACTTTGTCAAACAATGCATTCTGCTTGCATGCACTGTACTATTTCTGGGCATCCTTCTGGGCTTTTGTTTTCATGCTCCAGGAGTTATTTTATTGGGCAAGTTTTTCCACTCTAGACTTTCAAGTAGCCTTGACATCTTAAAGAATCATGCTTCCTTCGTCTTACTCACACTGTATTTCCACTACATAAAGATGCTTCAACAATAACTGAATCTTCTAGGTGTTTGTATCAAACTCACAAAATGGCACAACCCCTAACACCTGTAGAGAGTACAGCAAAGATAGCTAGCATGTCACTGCAATAATGATTGAAACAGCTTCGAATTTAAAAGAGATGGAACCAGAAGGCAGAAAAAGTAGTAGTCATACAAAAAAACTAATCTAGGAAATACCATCAACACCAATTCTAGTCTTAGGGACTGAGAAAAGCCAGACAAAATGGATGAAACAGTAAAACGGCACGATTAGTACAATACTGTAAGGCAGGAAATGCACCAGACGAGTTTCTGTGTATGACATGCAGAAGCAAATATAAGTAAACACCAAGACATTACACAAAACTACTGACATTTTGTTGGTCATTATGAATACAAGTATGCCTTCAAAAGACTAGGTCAGGAAAGTGTGTCAAACTGTAGAACAGCTTCTTTTTCAATACAAACCACAGAAAAATGAAAAGGGCAATCACTCTTGTAACAAAAAAAAACTAAAACAAGTTTCATACAGGAAATAAATCCCGGTATATTCTTTTCCCATTAAGGTGCATCATGCATATTTTCTGGTACAACAGCTAAACATGTTGGAGGACTTGAGGAATGCAACCTTATCGTTCATGAAATAACTGTATATAAATTATCTAGTCATTTTATGCTTAGTATGTAGAGATAAGTTAATTGAAAACTGCTAAAGACATATACAGTAGTCTAAGCTAGCTGGGTTATAACCAGCTAAGGCTATAACAACCAACCAGCTTCCAATCCTTCATGCACCTTCCAAGCACCCAAACTGTTAGTCAGCTTGAGCTGAGCTGACTAAAAAGTTAGGTTTAGGCACCAAGTGCTTCAGAACTTTCATGCCAAGAGACACAAGAGAGGCTTAAGCCCTGACATGGAAAATGCTAGCAAAATAAAATAAAATAAAATAAAGGCCAACATCTTGGCATAAAAGGCATACAAAAATATGGGGGATGGAGGTAGGGAGTAGCTACTGCAGCAACATCAACTGTAATGGTAAATGTACTCATACAACTGTATTATATTCATTATTATTATGATCACTGCTGCAGTAGCCTAAGCTATAGGGCTGGATTACCATAGCTTAGACTGATTGGGAGGAGGAAAGATGAGGGTCCAGGAGCCCCTTGGGAATGGTCCTAGCAAAGCCTGTCCTAGATTTAGAGAAGGAATCTAAATTATAGTGCCAACTTGCTGCTTCTGGAACACTTCTTGAATCCACTCTTTTCCAAAAAGGAATGTTAGATGAGCCTTGCCCCTGCCTGGAATTGTTTTGTTGTGGTGGTTATAACAAAAGTTAATAACATGACACAACCATTTGGAAATGGTCAGTTTTGACACAGTCATTTTTATTATCTTTTCAAGAAATTAACAACTGATCAGAGTTCCTGAAAGACTTTGCTCTGGCAAGATAAACTTCTGGAAAGGATACAAGGAGATAGCTAGCTTGGCTTAAGGTAAACTCGGATATCACTTTAGGCATAAATGTAGGATTAGTTCATTAGCAAATCTTACCTTTGTGGAAAATGAGAGAAGGTTGATCCACTATAAAAACATGCAACTCAGGTCAGACGAATTATTAACATTGTTTTCCTGTTAATAACCCCTAGACAGCCTGATGAGCTGGTTCAAATGGTGTAAGAGTGAATCTTTCTAACACAAATCAAGGAGAAACCTCCTATTTTCTAGGAGGTTTTGCATGCAACATGTCTTTCGAAAGCATTTTTCCATGAGTCTGTATTGAAAGAGGGGGACCCATGGCTAGACATGCTGAAATGGCTGACAAGTTAACTTTGATTGAGGAGTAATACAGGCCAGAAGATATCAATTGACAATGTAGAATCAGAGAAAAACTAGCCATGAATGGGTGCTGGTTCTTTTCTTGGCACCAACTGGAAAACCTTTTCCATTTGCTAACATATGATATTCTAGAAGTTTCTTTTCTTGTCACCTTTAATACTTGCTTCACTTCCTCAGAAAACAGGTGCCTAAAATGCATTAAAATATTATCATCCACGCAAATAGTTGTTGTTTGGGATCAGGCTGTATCAAACACTCTTTTTCTTGTGTGAGTAGATCCAGTCTGCGAGATAGTTTATGGTAACTACCTGCAGCCATTTCCAAAAGAAGGAAGAACTATTGTTGCCTGAGCCAGACAGGAGTCACCACAATGATCTCTCAGAAGTCCTTCTGAATATTCAGAATGACCCTGGATGATGGTGAAAAGGGTGGAAAAGCCGACAGGAGTAATCCAGGTAATTGAAAACAAAAAGCATCTGTCTTCCAGGCCAGCCAAGAATGGAGAATTTTGCTGATTATGCAAGGGGAGGCAAAAGGTTCATTTTGAAGTATTCCCCCCAAGTTGGATTAATTTCTGGGAGACCCTCTGATTTAATTTCCATTCATAAGGGTGTCTGTTTGTTTTGCTCAGTTTGTCTGCCATACATTTTTTCTCTGTAGATATCTGTAGAGTGAGATGGTGCTAAAAAACAATATCCTACGGCTAGTCTGTACAGAGGGTAAAATCTGCTTTCTCCTTCCTTATTTATGTACCACATCACTGTGGTATTGTCTGTAAACATTTGAAGATGTCCTGAGGGGCAATAGATAATTGACCGAGTTGAGATCATTGAGGGAATTGAGAACTTAGCTCAAGCTGACTAATGGCTTGGGTATGTGAAAGATGCCTTGAAAGATTTTGAAGTAGGCCAGTTGTTATATCCTTGGCAGGATATAACTCATATAGTTAAGGCTACTGCAGCAGTGATCAATATGATAAATATTCACAGATACCAGAATAATGACTGTTATGCCCATTAACTTACCCAATATTCTTGCATATAACTATTCCCCACTGTAAGATTCTCCAGTCCACTATAAATAATTGCACGATCACTTTGTAATTATTCAACCCCAAAATATCTGCACTCCCAGAGTTACAAAACACAGAAAAAGTTTTTTTGAGGAGGCCCCAGCATCCTCCAAGGTGGTGGAAGTCCACACACCCTGAACTCTCTGCCCCCATCTCCATACCTCTCAACCTGTTAGTGCAAGAAATCCGGACAAAGCCCAACAAAATGGGGGAACAAAGGCCCAAAAACAGGGACATATTTTAAATATTGCTCTTATAAACTTAGAAAGCTGCTAGAGTAACAGGGTTTGTTCTAACATATAAATAATAAACCGGCTCAGCTCCCCAGACACTGCAAAATTTAATAGACCAAAAGAGCGAAAAAACACATAATAATTCTATACATATGAAAAAATAACTTAGCACTTTCACCCACATACATAGTCAGGCATCATCAGAGTAAAAGAGCCCTTCATCTTTGTTGCATTTAAAGCTATTAGTTACAGACACACCCCTCTAGGCAACCAACCTCAAACAAAAAGCAATTTATAAATTAATGTCACAGTAAAACATCACTCCTATGCTTGTTGGTAAGCACAGTTACTTATAACTAGAAAAAACATTGTTCAACTTAAAACACAAACATTTTAAAAAAATCTATATATAAACATGTTTGTATAAAAGTAGTAAAATAAAAATGAATAAATAAAAAATGAAAAATAATAATATAATGCTTAACATTCTTCAAATAAATGTAGATTATGTGTTTTTTCGCTCTTTTGGTCTATTAAAGTTTGCAGTGTCTGGGGAGCTGAGCCGGTTTATTATTTACAAGTTTCTGGTATTACATTGTGTCGGCTGGTAGTTTTTTGTTCTAACATATATTTTCTGAATGATGTGAAGTCAGAAACTCAAATGTATGTCATTATTTAGTGACTTCAGTCCTCAGGTCATCCCAGTGATTTGTCAAAAAAACACAAATTTTAGGAGGAACAGACCAATAATATGAGCCAAAAATCTGGACATTCTGTGAAAATCTGGATAGTTTAGAGGTATGTCCATTTCTCTATATATATATATCTATAACTAGATAGACATAAATATAGATATATATCTATATGGTCCCCTTTAGAAGGTCGAACGGCTGAAATCTCAAAATGCATATGGCCGAAGCCATATGCTCGAATCTCAGAAGCTTGAATTGTAAGTCACATTGGTCAAAAAAAGAATTAAATTCAGACTTAATATGCTCCGATAGCTCAATCCCCATGGGATATTTAAAAAACCTAAGTCCCATAGGGACAATTTTCAGTTCCATACATCTAGTGAGGTAGGTGTTGTCTAACTTCACTACTAATTAGGTTATAACTATTACAACAAAGCCAATAGTAGAAATAACCAGGATAATCTTATAAAAGCTGGTACAACACATGGTAGAGCTTGTGTTTTAGAATATGGTCCACACATTGGGAAAATAAAGAAAATTATGGTCAACAATTGGAACATTATTTTGGTAGATCAGGATATTGCCAATATTTTGGGGACCCAACCGCTGTTTGCGAACAAAATGGGACGTAACTTAAAGAGCTACCTCGAGAGAGGTTTTTCATTAAATGTTCCTATTCATATGTTTACTAAAAAATGCGGAAGTTGTAAGCAATGTTATGCTATTCTACAGGAAGGGGGGATTATATTAGAAAACCTGAATAGGACTAATATTAGATTCCAACAAGGTAATTGTAACACTAAATTGATTATATACTTAGCCAAATGTACTGTCTGTCCAGAATTTTACATTGGAAAGACAGAAAGAAAATTCAATAAACAAATTTACGCACATTTATAAAGCATTAAGACCAAGGACGACAAGAAATGCCCCATACAGGCATATTAAAAAGTGTGGGGATAGACATAATTTTAAATTTACCATACTGGACAGCATTCATATTGACCCCAGAGGGGGTGATTACAAAGGAATGCTATCCTATAAAGAAATATGGTGGCAACTCTACACTGATGCTTCCACAACACCACGGCTAAATGATTATATAACGATCAAGCCTTTTTTGAATATAGGTTGATTAGTATATTATTGACACGTTTCATTGTCAAATAACTCAGTTATTTTATTTTGTATAGGGATGAATTAAAAAGCTTTATTAAGTAATTTTAATACAGTGAACAAGTAATGTTACACTTACAGTATTCAAATTTATTTACATGTTTTATGATTATAAGACTTACTATGCATGTTACAGTTCTGTAATGGTCAATAAGTTGTTGTTGTAAGGTTTAGTAGGAAGGTTTTTAGCTAGATGTATGTTCTTTTAAATTTAGCGCTTTTGGCGCCAACAAGTTTATTTAAACGCCAACAGTTTTACGTACATTGTTCTGATGAAGCTTGCTTTGATGCAAGTGAAAGTGCTTAACCAGTTGGAACATTTTTACAATAAATCTTTGTTATTTTACAAGTTTTCGAGGAGATTCCATTTATTCATTGTGGCTCACTTCATTGCATTTTGGTGTTTCATGACGCTGAGGATAAAGCGTTCTATTTTTGTTGTATTCTCGTTTGTCTACAGAACGCTTTTGTGGTTTCGAGTTCGGGAAGTTTGTTTAGAAAGAAAACTACATAACACAGCATTCAATAACCCTTAGCTATTTTTTTTCATTTACTATATGGGAAATACATACCTTCTCCATTTCATAGTGCCAGCAAGAAGTTGTTCTGGTAAAAATGTGGAAATGTATCAAAATAAATAATTTTTTTTTAAAGGAGAGTTTACCTACAAGTAGTTGAAGCATATTTTTTGGCTCACCTTTTTTTCCAAAACATAAATTCCAAAAAGTAGTGAGTTGAAAAATCTAAAAATGCAAGATTTATTTCTTTTCTTTTCTTTTTTTTTTACAGGGGTGGTTCCTGCACTTTCGATCTGGGGGTGGTTTGCCCTCCCACAGCCCCTTAAATTATATATACCAACTCCCTGGTTGCACCATAGTGAAGAAAAAGGCAAAAACCTTTCCTAGGATTACAACAGTTCAAACTCCTACATGAAAATGCCCTCTATCCTTTAACCTCAGTACTAATAAACCATACCCTTAGGCCCGAAAACACAAATTTCACACTCCTAGCTACATATCTCAAACCATGCATTCCCAGTTCCTAGGCCCAAACTGTGAGAGTCTCTTTTACAGAAATTAAAGACTCATTCTCTTATTCCAAGTTCCATTTTTTAATAAAATCACATTTAGTTAATCAAGCAAAATACACCCGTTACCCCTCAGATCATATTACTTGTCTAGTTCAACTCTTCTCCACTCTATCTCAGCCACTAAGATCCCTTGTTCTTTTTTACAAATCCAATGTTATTCCATTTCTCAAACATTTTGAAAGTATTGTATGTATTGTAAATTAATACATTGGATTTATTATTTATCCAAAGCATTACTCTGCCATTGCACTGTTTTATTGACACTTATGTATTATTGTACGCTTGTCTAGTTTGCATGTCTGGTCAGTTTTTCACCATAGGCTGAGACTAAAGTTGGCTAGATTTGATCAGTGCTCTATCACAGTAGAAAAAATTCAAATAAATACATAAAAACACATTACTAGCTTTCACCCTTCAATACATCATGCAAAACACTGCAACATTAAATTTTCAAACTGTGTTCATGCAAAGAATCCCCTACCAATGAACTGAATGCATAAAAAGAGTACATAAGAGCAATCTGAGCAGTCCTGTGTCAAGAAAACCCAGTAGACACATTTGGTGTAATTGAAGCCCATTTGTTTGCCACCAGAAGACTTAATCAGCAATTCCTTAATATGTTTTTTTTATGTGGGGTGCTGCAGCCACCACACTCCACCAAAGGAGATAATCTACCTACACTGCTCTGACTCACTGAACTACTTCATAGAGGTTGTTGAGCATCAGGCTAACTTACATTGCTTACTAACTAGCTGCCTTTTTCATCTCCAGGTCCTGATGAAATGGACTTCAGTCTAGATATCTTTGCCAAAGCAAACAAAACCAACCCGATGAACCAGAAAACAAACCTTTGTTAAAGCAACTGTGTGCCAAATGCATTACATAGAAGAAGCACCTTGAGATTTTCAAAGAACTCTATTAATAGTGACAAAATTAAGGCATTAACAGAAATATGTTCAGATTGAAGAAGTGTGGCAATATTTTTTTCTTTTCATCAAATAAGGAGCTAAGAGATTATTTACATTCAAAATACCAACTCCAACTTACCCACACAAGTGTAGTTTTCCAAAGTGAATGACCTCCCTTCTCCACCCTTGAGTGGTACCTGCATAGTAAGAGCTGCTGGGATGGTGCTCTGTGGAACACAGAGAACTGATGTAACTACTGCTGCTGTAACAGAGTGGGAGAAGCAAATGCCACGTTGCCCCAAAATCCCGAGAGAATTCTAGTCTGACTGGATCTGTGGCTGAACTGTCAGTGGCACATCCGACATTGATCTAGGAAAGAGCAGAATAGAATCAGACTGGGGAAAATTTGGGTACCAGTCATTCATACTTAATATGCTCTGTTTCTGTATAATATATGTTCAGATATATTACTGTATTTTTTTCAGAGATTTTGATAAGACAGAAATGTTGAACTATTAATGCGAGAGATGCTAATAAGAAGATATACAACAAAAAGATGTCCTGGAACAAAATAAGCTACTTAAGTTTCAACAACTGTCAGTAAGGTAAATATAATAGATAAACCCTTAAATGTCCATTTTAGATATGGACTATGATATTACATGCATACAATGAAAACTGAAAACATAAGTGAAAACAATGTTGTAAAATACATGAGACAGTAAAAAGGCAGTGAACAAGGAGGTACAGATTACAAGCATTCTAGAGGCAGACTATCCAACATGTAAATGCAATACTTTTGTAACCGTGAACATGACAACTTGCAGAGGAAACATGCAGTAGGCACCTCATTTATTAGGGTGGGCAGACATCTGAACAGTAGGTGAGGGGAGCCAGAGGGATGTACCTCTCAGCTTCTGACCATTAAAAATCATAGTACAGGGTCAGAAAGAGGAGCACTTTTTTATTTTTCACAATAAAAGATCTTAAATTATACCTTGCATAGATATGATAGGACAATTTTGTATTGTTTAATTTATTTATTAAGAAGGTATGTACCCATAAAGAGATTGGACTTCACAAAGAAAATCAGTATATCTAACAAGAGCCATGATCAAAAGCATAACATTATGCATAAATTATATCAGCTGAGGAGCTACGCAGGGAGATAACTGACCAAGATGACATGGATAAAAGATAGGGGGAATAAGGGCACTGACAGGTCCTAGGGGTGAGAAATCTGAATGTGTGAGAAGGTGAGCCTTCTCAAATGGCTGTGGTCAAAGGTTGTCTTTAGAATCAAGGGTTTATTCACTTTGTATAAACAGCACAGAGAAACTAAACTGCAATTTAACATGTGCATAATATTTCTGTTCACTTGTCCTTGTCCGAGCAACATTAAACATTGTCTAGTGCAAGCTTTGTGCCTGAAAGTTTGCAAACCAACAGAATATGTCTTTCATGATATCAGTTAATTTTTGTCTTTTTGTTTTGCCACATTTCATTCATCTTTCCTGAATCTAATTTGACATGAAAGGTCGGTGCCATAGACTTTTAGTGTAGAGAACCTTTGGAAGATAGTTTGGTAGCATACATGTTTAGACTGGATAGTACTTATTTCAGCGATATGAAAATGACCTCTTCTTGAACCCATCTTTTTCTGTGCTCAGTCTGAATATGGCTAAGGTTACACATGCAAGTTAGCATTTTTAATAAATTCAGGTTTGACATGACAGAATATTCTGATTCACGATTTAGTACAACAAACTGCTTAGAAAATGCCTTGAATGAAGGATAGTTGCTTGATAGGATGTGGGGATTATGTATTTATCTATTAATCACTCATTGATTTTCTCAGTGAGCCATTTATTAGTGTGTGCATGTTTGTTTTTGTGTGGGGGGTGGAGGGTATTCAAGTGCATTAGTGAAAACATGCAGTGTGGTCTTGAGTCAAAAATGAGAATTTCCACAAACAAATGGGAAAAAAGTGCAAAATATGGTATAATGGCATGTAACTGAAACAAAGTCCTAATAAGAGCTTAATTACATGCAAATGAAGACAGGGAAAGCAAGTCAGAATGTGTCATCATTGGGGTGATATACTGCAGGTGCTTGCATATAAGAATAAAGGTAAAGAACATGTCAAAAATGATGTCACTCCAAACAAAATGTTGGCAGCAGCAGCTTCTTTTCTGATATAGCACATGCTCACCATAAACTGTGGTCCGTCTGGTGTTTGATAGAGGATTATCTCACATCAGCTAACAGATGTCCATGTCCAGGAATGGCTGCAGGTAGAAAGAGGCATCTTATGGGTGCTGTAGACATGTATGGCTCACAGATAGGAAATGGATGCATGGACTTCCTATATCATTACCTGTTAATGCCAAGGTATGTGAAGCACTTACCATATTGGCTATGGGAACTTTTCAGAGACAAACTGGGGGACTCTAGGTAGTTTGTAGATATCAGCCTGTAGAATACTCAGGACATTCCACGACACACTATTTTCACAAGTGAATGTACTCACCTGCTTTCCTCACAACTGGGAGAGAGCTACTACTATACATGACTTCTATGATATTACCCCACCCCCCAAAAAAAGTGTTGGGACTGCACCCACATGGCAATAAAGGCCTCATCTGGTGTCCATGGGCAGCACTGCCTCAGCAGGAAGGGTACCACTCCATCTTCTGCCAGTTAGTGTGTGATGCACAGGGGTTAATAAGCAATGTGACTGAACAGCACTCTGGTAGTGCCCAAGATTTTCCAGCATGCCATACAAGTCAGTTGTATCACCATTTTCTGCATTCAGACATCTCTATAGGTATATGCAGGCATATGGGTGAAATTACATAATCACAGAAGTGTACCTAACAGGCACACAACAGTAACCCCTTTAATCTCTCTCTCTACTCCCTAACTTGTTACTGTAGATGCGGGATACACACTGGATCCCTGGCCTGATGATGCTCATATGAAACCTAGAAGACATGGTTGTACAACAGTACATCATCACCCATGCTCTGAAATCTGTCTGAGCATGTATTTGGTCCACTGAAGTCACAGTTCTACTGCCTGGTTACATTTGGGGGCTGGGGGTGGGGGACTGCTGCATGCATCTGCTACAGCATGCAAATATTCATGCCATGCTGCATGCTGCATAACATACTTCTGCATTCTGAGGAAGGCCAGGTAGCATACTCTCAACCCTCCAGCAGTGCAACAGAAGGAAACACAGTGACCAGTTTGGCATCAAACAGTAGTGAAGTAGATACTAGTGCACCAGCAGCAGCCACACCACACTCCTCCAGACAGTACTACACATAGTATATGGCAGTGGAGTTAAAACAGCAACATCTTGTCCATGTCTATTGACTTTGACAGGTACATAGTAGAGGTGGTGTCCCCTGTGGATAAAATATATAAACTTTGTGATTATTTGGCCCACATTGCCCTGAGGTATGCATATTGCAGACACATGTATTTCCATAGACAAAAGAAGAGCTGCCTGTGACAGTGGTTTCCCATATCTGAATGCCCAATGTATCTGTGAAGGACAGAGGAGCCAGTTACTGGATGTAATGTTGCATGGGTAGAAAGGCAACAGGTGCTGCTTTCTGGGTATGTACATGAATGGTCTCTTTGTGAAAAACAAGACATCCACCTATCCCCTCAACCCTGTATTGATACCTCCAATATGATGCCTGACCCATCAGTGTCACCACATAGGGATGCCAGAAGATATTCTTCCTCTGTGAGGATGGAGCTTTTTGGAGGTCCACCTCCTGTCACAATACATTCCTCTAATATATTGCATACATTGTTTGTGCCCCTTCATAACTTATCATTTACATGTTTCTGACATTGACATATGGTCTGGTTACTCTCACCCAGAGCACTGGCATCATGCACCACAGATTCTCAAACACTGCCATGTAGAGGCTTTTGAGTGCTACAGTGTCATGGGTGCCAGTAGCAAGACATCATAGTCTACAGTAGTGGACTTTTCCAACTTCTGCATCCATTACAACTGGAGGATGTTTATACACATCTGGTAACAAGACATCATACAACAGAGGGGTATGTGGGGATGCACGGAGATGGGCCTCATATGTTTTGCACACTGCCTAGGGCTACATGGATGGGGTTATGGTGGCTGTCTTATGTCATCTGGCTACCATCCTCAGCTAAAATGTATGAGTTTAGTATTTTTTAAATTCTGGTGTTTCAAAGACTAGGGTTGCCTAGATAATGGAGGTGGGGAGCAGGTTGGCTGTCCTCTATAACTGGGGTTGCAATCTCCTGCTAGGTTTGCATGTGAACAGGTGCATTGAGTGGGGTACAACTGTAGGTTCCTGCTATAGCAGATATACACCTGCTCAGTAATTGTATCCATATAATTATTCATATAATGGCAACATTTAAAAGGGACATAATTACTCAGGTGTGATACTGCACATTTATTCCTTGCCAGAGTACTATATACTGCTGTATACCTCTTGTTGGCTAAGTCCTTAGGGCTTTGCTGTTTTTTTGCTGGAACCATGTGATTCAAGCTGCTGGTTTAAGTCTGTTCCTTGTTTTTCTTTGATGTGTGTTTTGGCATATAAAACAGCACAACACCTGCAAACATTGCAAATAAGGCCTAGTTTAGACCTTATGTATGTTAATGAGGCTTGAATTCTTCTTTCACTATAAATCAACATGTTTCACATTTGAGCATTGGGTGCACATTACTGGCATGCTATGTATTCATTGTCATTCACACAAGCTGCCCATGTATGTGTGCTGTGCATCTATTAGGTGCTGAGGATGCTACCAATGATTCATAGTCTCATAAAAGGTGTGATTCTTATTCCATTTTGCATTATGTGTATAGACATAGCTGCCAATGCTGGTGCATCATGTAGATGACCTGCCAAGCATGGAAAGGAAAGAAAATTATGTTCTTATTTTCTGCACTGCAGTTGTTGGATCTCTTTGCAGGCTGATGCCGGGTATCACCTGGCAGGTGTGTTATCCAGATCAGCCAGCATCCCTTGTACTAGTCAACACTGTAGGCAGTGGTACAATGATCTGCAATGCTGTTGATATGAAGATCTGTCGGGCATGGGAAGCAGAGGTTAAGTAAGAACATCCCAAATAGTACAGTATTTCCATCTGTTGTGAAAAGTTCTGAAATTAACACGTCTTTCTGTTCGTAAAAGGTGGTGTTCCTCATTAGAACACTGGTGAAGCATCATTTGGCTATATGGGACATATCCTGCCAAGAACTGGATATCTGGCCAGTAAACAAAGCCTTTTGGGTACCTTCCACTCATACCATACATCCAAAGAAACCTGACTGCATGCTGATATAAAATCAGAAGTATGGGTGCCAAAATTCACAACTTTTTGCTGTTGAAGATTTCATTAAGATGTGGTCTATGCTTGTTGGGTTTTCAGTGGTTGGGTGACTAGCTTGTTTGATCTTTTGGGCACACTGAGGACTTTTCTTCCCTTTTTATGAGAATGTTATAATTTGTTGTTGCTTATGTCTAGTAGAAAAGGAAAGTGCTAATGTGCTAGGTACATTCCTTATAAAGATTCCACACAGCTTGCTTGCTTTGTTTAATGGGAGTTGCACAACATCTGCTCACGTAGCACCTGTTTATCATTTCCAACAAAAATGATAAGAGGACAACTCACTTCCTGTAACATTTTCTAGAGAAGCAACAGGTTCAGGCCCTTGCAAAACCAGCTATGGACTTTGGTGCCAGTGCCTTAGATGTTCCCATTCCATCTGCTAAGAAACAAAAGACAGAGAAGTTTCTGAGGTGGCTTCATCCACTTCCCCCAGACCCCCAATCGATGACTCTGCTGTAGCCTTATCATAGTTTTGTACTATCCAACTCTCTCTTCTAACTCATGTGATGTTGCTGCTGGGGGTGCCACTAAGGATATGGAATCTAGCAATTCTCAAGATCCTGCAATGCACCCACCACCAAGAAGGGAAAAACAACCCCTTAGTGATCTTGGAAGGGCCAGATGGTATCTCTCAAGTGTTTGTGGGAGAAGAATTACTGGGTTACTCTATCGAAGTCTGTATGTTTAATATGACTTGGAGTTCATCTTTGGACACTCTCAAAAAGAAAACTCAAAAAACTAAGCATGTCTCTTCTCCTTTAATCCCATCTATAAAGGAGTCTAGGAAGGAAGGGTATTCCTTTGTTAATTGACTTTTTAAGGCCTTTCATTCTTTGCATTCTGCTTCTCCTGCTTCTTCTCAAAAAGGAAAAGGTCTCTCTTACTCTCTTTCACATAGTGACACCCAGAATTACATTGAAGAGACTGGCTACATTATGGCTCACAGGTGCCTCCTTCTGTCTCTACAGCTTTATTGATCAATCAGAGTCTGAAGAAAATATTTCTTTTGATTCTCCAGTTGAGAAACTGTCATTATCAGAAACCACAGGTAGGATGAAGGACCTCTTCCAAGGGGAAGAAAAAGAAATGTCTGAGTATTAAAGAAGATATTATGATCTTTTGCAGGTAGATAGCTGTACGTCTCTGGCCATCCCTGCTGTAACTGCTTCTCTGTAGGACACCTTTAATGCTGCATGTACTACTCCTGATGGTCAGCTCCCTGAAACCAAAATAACCTGACAGGCATCAGAAGGCACCACAGTCCCACAAGTTTCTATTTTGCAACCCTGTGACTGATCAATTTGTGATATCCTTACCTAAAGCTTCTACATCAAAATACCTTACTGCTAGCACTACTGTACCTACTGACAAGGATGGAAGAGCTTCTGACAGGGAAACAAAGCATGCAGGACAGTAAGCAGTCAGGCTTACATGGCTAAATATCTGCAGGAATCTTTTACTGACATAAACAAAGCAGTAGTTCAGTTGCCCTCTTTGGGCATTAAATTCTCGCTACTCACAGTGATTTCTTCTGTGATGCAAGTCACTAAGCGCTCTTTAAAGTGTTGCTGTGATGCTGCTGATGAAGTGCTGCAATCAGTTGTAAGTGTGTCAGTTGTTTGTAGATACGTGTCACTTAAATCTCAAAATATGCCTGAGTATGCCAAGGCACACATTCTTAATGCCTCCTTGGACAAGGAAGTGCTATTTGGTACCTTATCAGCTGAGTTTTTGTAAAGATTTGATAAGGGGGGAAAACTAATCCAAGGGGTCAAACAAATTTTTCAGTCACCCATTCCTCAGCACAACAGGAATTACCCTTCCAGTCCTGGGCCCTTATACAGAAACATTTTCAAAAAATTCCAACAGAAATCTGAGAAACAACAGTACAAGAAACAATGTCAGGGAAATTCAAAGAAAATTGGAGGTGCTGCCCAGGTCCAAGGACAGTCATGAAAAATGCCTGACCATTTTTTTCTTCCAAACCAACCTCCCTTCCCCACCCTGGCATCTCTCTTAATTTTGTAGGCAATGTTTCTCTATACTGAGCATCTGGAATCAGATAACAACAGAGTCCTGGCTGCTTATTATCCAGAAGGGATATAAGTGGCAGTAGGTCTCCTTCCCTCCAAATCCAGGAGTTCCTCCACACCTGAAAATGAAATAATCTTTTTCCTCCCATTATTTTCCAGATGTTATCTTAAGACTTCATCAAAACAGTCTTGGATTCTCAAAAAGGAGGATGATTTTATTCAAGAATTTTCCTAGTACCCAAAAACGAGGGAACATGGAGACCTGTATTGGGCTTGTCTTCCTTAAACCTTTACATCAAAGTTCCAAAATTCAAAATGCTCACTCTTCAGTCTCATTTTACTCTGACTCTGGTTTATCTCAGTTTAAAAGATAGCTATCACCATGTACCCATTCACAGAAGCATCAGATGCTGTTTTAGATTTTTCTTTATTTGGTTTATATTTTCAGTTCCTTTCTTTATTCTTTTGTCTGTCCATGGCCCCAAGGATATTCACAAAGTGTCTAGTATCAGTAAATGCTTCTTACAGCCTGCAAGACATTCATGTTTTTCATATTTAGACAGTTGCCCTATTTTTGCATACTGTTTTCAAAACTGCCAAGAATCTCTGCTATTTGTCAAGAATCTGTTTCAAAACCTAGTTTTTCCTCTCTATCTGGAGAAGTCATCTCTTTTTCCCAATGATAGAATCACATTTTTGATTGCTTACTATTTACATCCCCAGTGATGGCTTATCTTCCTCCAGAAAAGACAATCTTTTATCACAACCAGCTTCTACAACTTTCTCAACAACCTTTGACTACAACTTGGGAATATCTAAGGATGTTTGGATACATGGCTTCCGCTACCTGGATAACTCTACTTGCCAGATTACATTTGAGGAAAATACTATGATATGGTAAGTCAGTATGGACACACCAGCACTCTCTATCTTCCCAAATCCCAGTACTCCATTTTCTCAGGAAATGCCTGTTACAGTGAGCAGACTAATCCTTACTGAATCCAGATAATCTAATTTCTCCTCCAACCTCATCACAGTCCATAACAACAGATGCTTCAGACTTTGCCTGTGAGGCCATATCCAGGGGAATCAAAGTATAGGGTATTTAGGACCATCACTTCAAGAAAAACAAAACATATTAATATAAAAGAAACGATGGCCTTGATAAATACGTAAAAGACCCAGAACAATGTGTGGACTTCATGGCATCTTCTAGTAATTACAGGCAATAGTGCTGTGATGTGGTATATGAACAAACAAGGGGGACCCAGGTCATATCACCTATGCAGACTCACCATGATAACCCGGGAACTTGTAACATGGCACACATTATCATTTCAAGTTACTTACATTCCATCAGAGCAGAACACTGAGGAAGACACAAACAAATCCAGGACAGACACTTACAACTGAAAATGATACAGCATGGACTTCCAGGAGATTATCCACCTGTCTGTAACCCCCCCAATAAATCTGTATGCCTCTATAAACAACAGACAGCTGAAGAAAATCTACTCCTGGAAACCTTGCAGAAAGGCCTTGAAGACCGATGTCTTTTCCTTCTCATGAACAGGAATGTTGCTATATGCCTTTTACTTTTTCCTCCGATAATCATATCTCTTTTAAAGATCCAAAATGACTCTTTAAAATGATCCTTGTAACTCTCTTTTGGCCCAGGCAACATTGGTTTTCCCTTCTAATGGAAATTGCCAGGGGAAACTATAATAAACTTTCCCTCAAAATGAATCTACTCACACAGGACAAGGGATCACTGATCCACCTAACCTGCAGAGGCTACATCTGACTTTTTGGATGATACAATTTTTATCCCATTAAGGCACCTTTTCTCTGAGGAGATGCAGCAGGTATTAAAGAAGGCTAAAACATGACACAAGTAAATTCTACTTAGCCAGATGGAAGAGATTTTCTAGCTTGTGCCATAAGAAGAACCAGGACTCAAGGCAGAAGTCCCTCTGTTTTTCCAAAAGCTGCATGAATTGATCAACTCAGGCCTTTCTTACTCTTCTATAAAAAAAAAAATCACCTTTTGGTCATTTTTTTTCTTCTTTGCCATTGGATCACTTTTTCTTCATTATTCCAAGTAAAGCAATTTCTGTAATATTTATCCCCATATAAAACAGGTGGCTCATCTCCGGGATCTCAACTATGTTTTAGAAAAACTTATAACCCTTACAGGCAGCTCATTGAGTTGATCTGAAATTCTTGATTTGGGAAAATGTTTTACTTATTGCTCTGACTTTGGCTAGGCAGTATCTAAGTTGCAGGCTTTGATGGTGAACCAGTCCTTCCTCATATTTCATAGACAGAGTAACTTTAATAACTAATCCTTTTATTCCAAAAGTGGTCCCAGAATTTACTTTGAGCCATTGCATTCATCTTGTGTTTTCCTGAACATAAAAACAGGGGAGAGAGAATCCTGCATACTGTGGATGTCCACAGACAACTCAAATACAATACTGACAGAGCATAAGACTTTAGAGCTTTGGAACAGCTCTTTATTTCTATTGATAGAAAGAAAAATGACAACCAGTGTCAAAACAATTTCCACAAGGGTGGTGGCAGAGGCAGAGGCAGACAGTCAGCAAGTATCTCATGGATCTGGCTGATAGAAATGAGCAGTAGAAACAGCGCTACTGGTAGGACCACATCTCTGGGACAATTTGCAAAAATAGTCTTACTGTTTGAAACAGTCAAAGTCCATTTTCAAGAAAGTATATATTAGGAATGACAGGTCTGTGGAGCTGCATTTTCTTTTCCTGAACTTTACAACAAAATAACAGAGACAGAAGAGCTCAAGGAAAATGAATGAGTTAAATAAAAACTGGCAAGCAGTATTTTCACTTTACATGGGTTAATCATGCAAAGATTCTCAACTGTAGAGAAACAAATATGGATCTGTTTTACAGGAAAAATTGTAACAGTGTAGGGAGGATAGGGGGATTGGTTGGAACAGATGTCAACAACAGGAAGAAAGCATGCATATCTTAGGTAGCACTACAGTTAGCATATCTATGTACAGTTGAAGTGGCTAACAGCATTCAGGATTTCTGTTATTAGCTATCTTTATTAGGTAGGTACGCATAGGGTTTGTTCAGAATTGGAAGGCTCAGTGGCTCCATCCAAAAGCAGGATTACGACATTGGCTCTGATCTTAACTCCTACCAAGAAGTATAAATGTAAATACAAGTGAGAGATGTATATTTCCTATCTAACCATGTCAGTAATTAACAAAACTATGCTCTACTGGAAGCCAGACCACTAGAGCATTTATTTGCAAGCTTCAAATGCTAATGTATAGAGAAAATGGATGACTGACTCTACAGCAAATTCTGTACACACACACACACACACACACACACACACACACACACACACACACACACACACACACACACACTGCCAATTCCATGCCCTCCTCCCCGCTTTCAACTGACTAGCAAATTAAAAAAAATATTTTTGGTTTACTGTGCAATTAGTTACCTACAGTAAGGCAGCTAATCCACAGCCCCAGCCGAAAAAAAAAAAAGCTGAACTCATGTCTTTCTGCAAAAGCATTTCCATACAGAAAAATACTGCAGAACTCTCAATTGTGCCCTCAAACACTTTTCACCCAGGGCAATTGCCTGGTTTGCTCCACTCTTGCTAAACTACTGGTTACCACTGCCTTTGGCCTAACAACAGCATTTAGGCAGTTACATGTGAAAACCCTTTTCCTTTCATCTAGGAAACTCCAAAATTTCATGTTTACTAGATTTAAAACCAATTGTGTGTGTGTGTGTGTGTGTGTGTGTGTGTGGGGGGTGTTGGTGTATAGTTTACAGCCTCATCTTATCACCATATAAGGTTGTTTTCTAACTATTAAGGGAAACTAAACATCTAACTGCCTAGAGGCTCTTGTTAAGACAGAGGCAGTGCTACCAGCACAGAATGTTCAAACAAGAACTATTTTTTCCTTTCTTTACAAGATTCAAGCCAATGCCTAAGCTTCTTTGCACTCACAAGTGTGTGTGTGTGTGTGTGTGTGTGTGTGTGTGTGTGTGTGTGTGTGTGTGTGTGAGATCTAACTTTGGCACCTTGATAAGGTTTCCTAGCTGAAAACAGAAAGGGTTTTATGGGAAAATTCTGCACCTGCCTACCTAAAGGTTTTTTTCATCCAGAGACACTGACATCACCACAAAATGTTGGAACTCTTGGGTTAAAGGCCAAACAAGAACTAATATTTTCCTTTCATGTTTACAAGACTGAAAATCAATTCCTAAGCAAAAGTCTTTCTCTGCATTTGCATGTGTTATGTATGTAATTTGACAGTTTAGAATATATTTATATTGTATTATTTTAGGCCAATAGCTGTCACTGTTGCATATGGTATACTTAACAGTCATATTTAGAGCATCAAAGAAACACACCTGGTTTTATGGCCTGGATCACTAATCTATCCCAACAACTGTGAAACGAAGTCCTGAACTTACCAACGTACCATCATTCTTCCACAAAACAAACAGAGAACCAACAGAATACTGTCTCACCATGGGTACCAACTCAACTCCTAATGATATATAGGATTCATGGTAAGAAATCCCCCATCCCCTGTTTTTAACCACTAATCAGTTCAAAACATAGGTTAAAACTAAGAGGATATTCTTACTGTGTACTGCTACTCTCCATACTATACTTAAACACCCCAATAACCTCCAGCCATTCCACTCCTAGTTCTCCTTACTGTAAAACTAGAGTGGCGTTTTCTTAATACTTACTCCTATTCCTTACACTGTCTACTCCTCAATCCCAGAACAATCCCAGATAACATGAACCTCCACACAGTGTCACTTTGTTTGCAAATTATCTGCTTGTACAGCAGATTGATGGTTCTCAAAAAATCGTTGTCTTTAACCTTTCTAGTGGACCTACACCACCTGTGCAATAGCTACATCTGAAGGTCAAAATCTGGCACCACCTTCTTTATCATTTTAATTGCTATCCAAACATCTGTACGGAAGTCATTTAAAAGCCATAACTCACTTTTATTTATACATGTATTCATTTTTTCAAGTCTTCCATCCCCTTTGGTTCTTGTAAGTTTTCATAAATGAAATATATCTGACCCTTTTGTACCCCTTCCACATCCTTGTTGTTCTCTTTCCAGATTCCACACTAGATCCCGATTCCTTCTTACTTAAGGCTCTTAGATACCTGACTCATAGTCACATCAAAAATGCAGTCAGTCCACATTGCTTCCACATCAGAGCTACAGAACTGTCTACGGTGGGTCCTGAACATACCTCAGACTTGTTCACTTCCTGATTCACTAACTACAGTTTGCTCACCCATATAATGGCAATGTGTCTGTGTTTTCAAATTCAGCCACCCCACAGTTCCCCTCTAACACTTTTAGATTTCATAATCAGCATCTTTGTTAACCTTCCTCAAGTAGTACTGTTATTCAAAGCCTTATCACTTTATCCAGATTATACAGCCAAGGTGGTGTATTTCTTGCTCTTCACTCTCTGCGCCATATTTATTACTGTTGCATCATGCACAAAATATGGAATATTTCACCCAAACCATCCTCTGTGCTCCTTCCATGTATACCTATTACATTTCTGGATTTCGTTAACTGCCATTTTTCTTAATCTCGTCCCAGCTGTTAAATGCCATTTTCCTTGGGCTCATCCCCAGTGTTGGAGGATGTAGGTGAAGGGTCAGTGTAACTATTTTAATTAGTTTATCTTTCCCCTGTTAAAATATTACTTAAGTTATCTAGCATGCTTCTAATCTTACCTAAAATCTTAGCCAAGTTGTTCTTAATCTTCCAGAGAAGAAGGTAAACTCAAATGTCAAGGTACTTCTCATCACCCTTAGGTGGTAAGGTAGCCTCTTATTCTCCTCCTTCCCCTGCCTTCCATAATGGCACCTTCTATAGATTGTGATGAAACACAACCAATAAGCCTGCCCACAATCTTTTTTTTTTATTTAAGGTTATCAGAAAGAAAGAAAGCTCCTGTCATTGCACTGGAATGAGTAGGTATAGACAGTCTCAACACTATCCATCATGTATATTTCACATCTTGCTCTTTATCAACACATTTGAAAAATAACATAACCAAGATGACAACCAATTGGTCAAAAGGTGCCATTTACCAACTATGTTAGCAGTAGCTGATATCTTATTTATAGCCATTTCCAGCTCCTTTGAGTCCAGCAAGAGGATTTTTAAGTCTTATCTTAAGGAGATACTCTCCTCTTCCATCTTCAGTAATATATTTTAGCTACTTTTTCTTCTTTTGGCTTTTCCCGGTTAAGGGTTGCCACAGCAGATCACCTGTCTGCTCATGACTGGCAGTGGAGTTTTACGGTGTCGAGTTGCAAGCCCAGCACCCAACCATCCACAGAAGGCACACACACACTCACACCTAGGGCCAATTTAGAGTGTCCAATCCACCTACAGCATGTCTTTGGGATGTGAGGGGAAACCGGAGCACTGCAGACTCCGCACAGAAGACACCCCAGCCGAGGATCGAATTAGAGAACCTATTGCTGTGAGGCAACAACGCTAACTGCTCCACCACTGTGGTCACCCCAATATATTTCTAGCTACTACAAAATGATATTGGGACTTAAATAAGACAAGGAGCAGACAATCCTAAAATATTTATTTATTATTTAATTATTTTATTTACTGTGAAATTCCAGCTGGACACAGGTCCTTTTTCAGTGGAGGCCCGGGGAAAAAAGCTCCAGAGAACTATAAATGAGCAGCAGAGTACATGAAAGAACAACTGAATATACATACAATTGCAAATAATACATACTGCAGCAAACATTAGCTATGCATATAATATGAACCATAGTAATGAACAGATATACCAATATCTAGTTAAAGGCTAGGAATAAAGGTAGGATCTATATACAGATAGTACTAAGCTCAAACAGATACTGTTCTAAACTCATATACTTAAATCTTATATACAAATATTGCACTAAACTCAAGAAGATATAAAGCAGAAGCTCCACATGAAGGTGGGACAAGCTAGAAGGGCTAATAGGATGGAAGGGGGAGATACAGGAGTAAGAGAGGAGACTGAGTGAGTAGTATATGTGGCAGTGAGAGGAAGCTAGGTGTAAGTCAGCTGCATATGTATTTGGAGTTGGGATGTAGTGAGGTAGTTAAGCATGTTAAAACAGGTCTGAGAGATTGAGTGAGGAGGGAAGGGGAGAGTAAAGGGAAGGAATGCAATGATCAGATGGTGTGAGGCATGGTGGCTAGGGGAGGGGAGAGGGAGGTGAGGTAAAAGCAGGGTTACTAGTCAGGATTGTTGCATGGGCATAACCACAGACTTTTTAAAAGTGAGTTTTTAGTGCAGTCTTGAAGTGATTGCAAGAAGGTAGTGTGATTATAGAGGGGGGAGATTATTCCATAATCTGGATATGATGCAGGACAATAGTGCTTCTCCCGCTAAGTTCTTGAGTTTGGTGATATCTCATTCACTCCAGTGCAGCTCAGAAAATGTTGCCTGCTTACTTCCTCCATAGGAACAACAGTGCAGCCTGAGCTTATTTTCAGAAAATCCATTTGTAATACCATACAAAAAACAAATGTTCATAACTTTTTAACCATAACAGCTAGACTAAAAATGTAAATATGAAAGTTGTTCAGCAGACACTGACCTTTTCAACAGTGCAAATGTTGATAGTGCATATCTAAGTTATTTTTAAATATTTGCCAAGGAATGCTGATATTATGCATATTTTTACCTTTTTGGTAAAACAAATCACAATATCTCAAATGTACCATGCAGACCCATACAATTTGTAATTAATTTGTTGGGCTGAATGTCAGATTTAAAATGATATCTTAACCCTGTGTGATGCTCCTTTACTGAGATATTCACAGAAATATGATTAATATTATATTTCCTCATAACATAAATAAACAAAGCATAATATCTCATCACCTGTAAAAGACAGAGGCAACATATCAGTGCACAAGTTGTGTGGCTCAATGTTAGCTTCAAAATGATGCCTCATTTGTGTCATCAGCATGTTCCCTTGCAAAGACATGAGAATAATAATGAGAAATATTACAAATGTATAATTTTCATAATTCTACAAGGCTAAACAAACTGATATCTGTGCATGTATACAGCATACAGGCACAGTTCTTTTACCATGTTGTACTGTCTTCAAATTTAGATCTTACCTAGCATGTTGACATCTTCCCTAGAAAATGAGGCATTACTTGGCACATTTACATGCTTCCTTGCAGAGTTATTTACCAAAATATGTAAAAAAAAATCATAATTTCCATAACCTAAGTCCTAAACAAAAATCTGATATTTGTACAAGTGTACAGTATACAGGCACAGTTCTTTTACCACGTTGTAACCATTAATACGGCCTTCAAAAATGAGGTATTGCTTAGCACATTGACATGCTCCCTCACAAAGTTATTTACCAAAATATGAAAAAATTTCCATAACTTAAGCCCTAAACAAACATTGATATCTGTATATGTGCACAGCACATGGGCACAGTTCTTTTGCCATGTTGTAATGACTAATACTGTCTTCAAAATGAGGTATTAGTTAGCACATTGACATCTTTCCTTAGAAAAGTCATTTATTAAAATATGACGAAAATATCATAATTTTCATAACCTTAGCCCTAAAAAACTGTGATATCTGTACATGTGTACAGCATACAGACACAGTTCTTCTATCATGTTGTAAGGAGTAATACTTTCTTCAAATTTAGATCTTACCTAGCATGTTGACATCTTCCCTAGAAAATCTATTAACCAAAATATGAAAAAAATCATAACTTTCATATCCTAAGTCCTAAACAAGCTGTGATATCTGTACATGTGTACAACATACAGACACAGTCCTTTTACCATGTTGGACGTACTAATACTGTCTTCAGAATGAGGTATTACTTAGAATTTTGACATGTTCTCTAGTAGAGGTACAATTACAATTCTTTTACTGTGTTCCAAGTAGTGCAAAAGGTTTTCATGCTGCTTCTACTTGGTCATGGTCATTTTCCATTTTTGTCACCAGGTGCATGTTGCCAGTATGTCATGCATTGCTGCCATCATTCCACTGCGCAGATCAGTCAACAACAGGTCAATGCCATCTTCATTTAGGTGAACTTTGTCATTCCTGAAAAGGTTATCTTCAGCAGTGATACTGTTATGCCTGATTGTTGATCCACATACCCTGAACATCAATCCATGCATGAACCCATTCTGCAACTGTATGGCCTTGTGCTCTGCCCATTGGTTGTTAGCATGTCTCCAGTTGTGGCAAGGAATTATGTCACACCACACAAAATGACAATGTGGCCACCATGACTGCATGCATTCAAAAATCTCCTTGATTTGAAACCTCAGCTCTGCAAGTGGATGAGTGATGCCCTCATTCCCTCCAATGTGCAAGACAAGAATGTCAGACTCAGGGTAGATGTAAGGACCACCACTCTGCAAATGATCCCTGGACAGACATGGGACTTCAGTGGCACTTGAAGGCATCTGATGTGTCTGATACCTGTGCTGGCTATCCACTCGGACTGCTGATATCACTACTCTCTCATGACCTCCTTCAGTGTCAGCAGTCTGCCTTACCTCTGCCTTTTCTCTTTACATGTGTCCATTCAGCAATGAACATAAGGAATCAAGGATGGAAAGAACATGATGTTTCTTGCCCTGACCTGCATACATTTTACAGTACCAGGGGGAGGGAGAGTGACTACATGATAATATGTTCAGTTGCAGTAGTTCACAAAAACATGACCCATGTAATCGCAGTGGATACACTACTGTGTATCAAACAAATTGAAAAAAATGACAGAAAGAAACTGGTGGGGGGGTTTGAAATGACCCCACTTAGACTCCAAGTAGACAAAAACACATGCTTGTGCATTCATCAATTTGACAATGACTTCTACTTATGTGAATAACAGTGAAGCTGCTGATTGTTTAAGTGAAAAGTGAGAATGACTCAATGTTACATTGCAACTGAACTTATTGTTAATGTGATGATGACCTGCATATCATGACTGCAAAGGTATGCATGCTGAGACACAGGTGATAATTGCTGCACATAACCTGTTGAGTAGACATTCATTATATTACCTGGTGCAGGTGCTATGTAACACAGACTCATTATATTACTGAGCTCTTCCTCCCACCTAAAGCCTATACATGACCAGCAAAGCCAGAAACATTGCCCAAAATACATGGTAGTTCCATGCTGGTAGTAGTCTGCAAATAATAACCTTCATCTCACTGAGGCAACTAATGAGTATAATCAGAAGGAGAAATAAAGTCACACATGTGTAACTTATGTGATTGATCCGTATAAGAATTACTCCAAAAAGTAATAATTCATTTATCTCACCTAACCATCCCTCTGGTTACAATAAGACACAGAAGTAAAAAAGGCAGAAATATTGTCCAAAATATCTGGTTGAGCAATGCCAAAAATCAGCATTCCAACATTTCTAGAGTTATTTATCAGCAGTGTTCCTGAAGACAGTATGTGCATATTGTTAACAGATAAGAAATGGCTACACTACAGCATGGACAGAATTCATTCACTGAAGTAGACAAAGACTTGGCCAATAAAGGAGAGACTGGCACCTGTTTATCACAAGTTAAGATATTCATTCCAGTCACATTTAAGTTGTTCCCAGTTCATTCAAGTACACACCTAAAAGCTGGATACATAAAAAACTTTATAATAACCATCTATGAAACATGAGGTAAAGACAACCTATGGTTCTTACACTGTATTTGTACTACAATATTCTAAACAATAGATCAGCTCAGAGAACAGGTCATGGCACCATGCAACAAATTAAACTAAGCCAGTGAATCAATATAACACAGCCATATCTCCCAGGAGAATAAAATGGTCAAATGGATTTTCCAGTTATGCAAAAGCTTTTCCATGACACAGTAATGAATTATTTTCCCCAGTAAACCCAGTAAACCCATCAGTTGTTTCTGTTGTGTATGCAAAAGCACCAAAATCACACAATAACCCATTCTGCCCAGAGGGCACTTCAGCAGTCTGGCCATGTATGTACAAGCACTTCCCTGATACACAAATTAATTATTTCCCGCAACATCTTCATTAGTATGTGCAGGCATACACATGCCACAAAATGACACATTCACCCAAGCGACCCCTTCAGGAAACTGTTGAGATATGCACAATCACCAAACTGAGGCATTTCCCCAAATGAACAGCAACAACTCATACACGAATTTAAACCAACAAACCTGATGTTAAGTTATTCTCCAAAATTAATCCACCAAACAACATACGACACCAATAACTGTAAATAAAACACTTCATTCAGTATTACTTAAAAGTTCTTAAAAATTTAAAAAAAAAAACAATAACTGCATCAAATGTCAAATAAATTGAATATTGAATTTTTTATATTCTAAAAATGGAATTCAAAATAGGTATTATAAATGATCATAATATGGATCATGAATGGTTCTGTCTTTGAAAAGCCATATGACACTATGAGGTCTAAAAATAGATTCAAACATGTGTTTATGAAAATAGGGGATCCCAAATATCTTGGTAATTGGAATATGGCTGTAAAAATAGGTGTAGGTTATTGATCTATTCTCCCATCCATCAAGAATTCATAAAACATGAAATCTTATAGTATAAAAATTCTCGATTGATATTTCATTTCAACTTTATGAATATTGTAATCCCATTCTTCTATCAACTAATGTGGACATCCTATTGATTGATTGTCAAAATTTTGATAATTTCTACCTTGTCTTTTTCAATATGCAACATAATCCAACATTTTGGTGATCAATCATAGTTCTTATCTTCCACCTTTGTCCGGACAGTGTCAATTCCTTTAATCCATATTAATGTATACAATAAGACAAATTAATTAAATAAAATTTTCACATTTCTTATTAACTCTCTTAAACAATATAATTTGTTACTATTATATTTTTAAATTTAAAATGTGATCTGTTTCTCAAGTATCTTTGTGAAACAAACATCTTTTTTTTTAAATTGTCTAGTATTTTAATTAAAATAGTTTTCATTATGCAATTTCTCTAATTTTGTGAAAAAATTATTTAAATTTAAAAGTCTAGTATACATTTTAAATTTGTCAATACTTTTACCATCTAATTTGAATGTTGAATAAAAGGTGAAATAATTACTAAATTGTAAAAGTCAAAACTATCAAATTTCTGTCCTGTAAAATTATAAAAAAATTTTCACCAGAGAAGGAGAGAACAATAAAAGTCATTCATCTCCAAACTGTATCTAATGTGGATAAAAGTATATCAATATTATTTGAACCACTAATTTCATCAATTATGTCCTTTGTATCTATCTAATGTTAATGTATCAATATCTGGGATTAAGTGGTTCTCAATATACACTTCTATCTGGCTATTGTTAGTATGTTTGTTGTGGTAGCTGTCTGATTGTTCTCTCTGAGGTTGGTGTGTTCTCTGTTGTGTGTTCTTCTAAACAGGTCTGTTCTGTTTCATCATTAAAATTAAATTTCCTGGTTAGTTCTAAGGTTCAACAGTTTAGTTGGGTCATCATGTCTATTATTATTAACTTATTACCGTTGTAACTTGTCTTGATTTTTGAACCTTAATGGTTAAATGGTTGTTGTTGTTCTTTTTAGCTTTGTTGTTTGTCATTCTCCTATTTTTCTTTCTTCCTTTGCTTGTTTGTTACATAAATCCCTTTCTCTTTCTATTTTGTTATTTTTGAATAAATTTTGTTTGTTTAAAAATTATATATCCTCTTTAAAAATGTTTTCTTTAAATTTAAAATTATGTTCATTCAGTTTCTCCTTTTTAACATTAACAACTATCTTTATTTTGTTTCTCCTTTAAACATTTAAATTCTATCCATCTGAAAGTTCTAATAAAAACCCTTTCTAAATCCAAACACATGTGAGAGAAAAACAAGTAAGTAGCCTTAAACAGTTGCCTTCTTAGCTTCTTTTATAATCCAGGAATGCATTAGAATGCTGATCTCTGTTTTGAATTCTCATTTGTTCAAAAAGTTAAAAATTCATAAATTTTGTACATTCTCTTCACCGTTTAAACAATCTTTAAAATTTTGGGGATAATTATGTAAGAAAGTGAATCATTATTGTCTCTTATTTACATAATGGATGTGTAGAAATTGAAATAAATTCATGATTTCCGTTGTATCATTATTTAGAGACCTGTGGAGCCTCTGTCTCTGTTATATCATCATATGATCTTCCCTTCATTCGCTACTGATTGTCTGGTTGACTTGTAGATGGTTGCCTACACTGCCTCGCGTTTTGGACTTGTATGTAGAGTGATTGTGCAGTAAAAAGTTGCTGTTTTTGTATAGAGCTACTCTAAACATTCCTGTATCAAATTCTCGGATTTGTTCATGCAAAAAGTTTAATTAATTTGTTGGTAATGTCTAAATGTTCTTGTATGTGTTTGTATTAATGTATTTGTTAATTTTTGTTTAATGTTATTGTATAGATTTGCATCTTTGTAGTAATGCATTTAATGATTTGATTTAAGCACAATAGGATTTAATTGGTAGTGTTAATTAATAGGTAATAATAGAGAATAAATAAGTCACTTAAAAAAAAGAATTAGTACTACCAATGGTGTGGTCTGTAATCAGAAGTCCGCACAGTGCAATCGTGAAGTCTCGTGCAGTGCCCTTTAATAAGTGATAAGTACTCACACAACCACAAAGTAACAAAGACAAAGCTTCTTGAGCTTCTTGAGAGTAAAAACTCTGAAAACAATATTTGTAACCAATAATTATGTAAATTGTAATATTGTACATAATAGAGTATGGTGTAGATAATCTAAACTAAAAAAATAAAAATAAAAATCCCACACAAATCAAAATCAGTGTTCTGCACTGTTTGTAGTTCACGTGCACTGTTTTACAAAACTTCAAAAAAAAAAGCTAGTAAACCACTTTAGAGTAAAAAAAAAAAACACTTTTAAATAGTATATATAATAATAAAATATATAATTGTAAAAATGAACATAACTGTTATCACAACACGTTGTCTCTCATGCACATTGTTGCTCTATAACTCAAAAAACCACTCACTATAATATCAACAGTCACGGAAATCAGTAAGCAGTTGAACATCAACAAGAAAAACACAAAAACGAATGAAACCGAATGAAACCCAACCCTCCCTGATCCTAAAAGTTCTCACATTCTTTAGCACCAACAAAATCGAAATCCGCCACAGCAAAATTCAACGACTTTGTTTTTTATTTTTTTGTTTATTAAAAGCAAACATCTCCACTCCTTGATGATCATGAGAATAAGAATAAATAAAAAAATGATGTCCACAGTAGCCATTAAAAATTTAGTTCTCTAAAAAATCAAATATTATGATTGTCTAATGATATCAAGACAATGCCATGAATCTTTTATAATATGTGGTATGGAATTCATAATAGGTTTACATTTGAAATCAATATAGGTGGCCAATGGTTCTGTCTTTGATCCTTTGGCCTCTCAGTAGCATTTTTTAGTATGTACAATCACCTAAAGGAGGCATTCACCCAAGCGACCCCGTCAATAAAATGTTGATGCATGCGCAATCACTAAAATGAAATATTTCCCCAAATGACCCTTCAGTAACAGTTCCTGGTATGCACATGCCCCAAAATGAAACATTCACCCAAGCAACGCCCTTCAGTAAAATGCTGATGTTTGCACAAGCACCAGTATGAAATATTTCCACAATATTTCCACAAAACAACCCTTCAGCAACATTTCCCAGTATGTACAATCACCAAAATGAAGCAGACACTCAAGCAATCCCTTCAGTAAAATGTTGATGTATTCCAAAACTGTAAATTCACACTGGGAGTTCCACCTGTGCTCCTCTTGGACAGGCGAGATAGGTGCTGATTGTGCAAGTAAGGTTAAAACTGCCACTGGCTGTAAATATGCCCTTTCAAGGAACACCTTGATAACTTTATCAAATTCAGTTTGTTCCCCACCATAACAAGAAGATCCTGGCTATCCATATACATTTCTTAAAACTAATAGGGTGAAATTTTTAAAATGCATTTATCACTACAGCAAATTACAGAAGTTTCAAAATACAATTTCATTTACTTCGGTTTATAAAATGGAAAACTGGGCACATCTGCCTCATAACATCAGCAATGCCATTATAGCCAAACAGCACAGCATAAATGAAGCAAAGGGGATCCTTGCAAGATATTGCTAGCATTAATGAGACACGTGTATAACACAAACTGTTCATCTGCAACCTCAGGGGCAATATACAATTGTGTGGAGAGTTCGTGGTTAATGAAGTCGCCTTCTAAATAGCATGAAATATGACCTTTCAACCCCTCTGAAATCATTAACTATAGCCTCCAAATAGGCTTCACTCCTCAAAAAAAAGGAGACCAGCACAATACATCCATCTGCACAAAAGTGGGCCATCTAGAGACCCATAAGTCTTGCTAGTCTCATATGCAAAGCCATGGAAAGAATCATGGACATCAGTAATGACACAAGAAACCAAACATTGAACCAAACCCAGTGGTCATTACCTAGTGCACACCTATGAACTTATAAGTGATGTGGCCTAGACATCATCACTTCATAGTGCAGACAATACAATTTCTCTACAGAAAAAAATGTTTTTAAAATACTTTAATCAATTTTTAAACTGGCAGAGAAAGGAAGAGTGCTCTTGTTTAAAAGTACAATACAGTCTTGTGAGAGTAGATTAAAAATTCCTAACTTTAAAATAACTTTCATGAAGAGGAAAGTTAAGTAATCACAGAAATAAATGAATGGAAGTTTTTCCCCACAAAGGGAACTCATCTGTCCAACAAAAGAACAGAACAAGCTGACCATCTATCCTCAAAATACTTGTTTCATAAATTTGTTGATGTGCACAGTTAAAACAGCCTAAATCAATCTTTTCAAGTTTTGCTAACTAAAATATTCTGCAAATTAAAAAGGTAGCCGAACATCAGTCTTATGAAATTTAAAGCAAACTTAACAGAGTATTCAAGTGGTTCCTGCACATGAAATATCTGCTGCAAAAAATGCTTTCATGATGGCATATATTATGACTGGATTACACCCGAGTTATTCTGCCTCAAATGTGCGCTATTATTTTTCTTCACAGATAAGATTTTTTTTAGTTGATCTAGTTTACTTAACTAGAAATATAAGTTGCAATATGGATGCTTACTTCTACAATGTAGGACTGTAATCCCACTAGTAAATGTGAGTATGGGTTGCAGAAGCCATCTCCATTATAAGCACTTACATTAATCATTTTGTTTGCAGACTTCTTCCTAGACTTCAATGAAACAGATTTCAGACAGCTATAGTTTGCCACCCCCTCCCACTGTTTCAGATCATGAGTATAATTATGCTGTTAAATGGAATCCTTTGGTTAAGGAAGCATATTAATATACACAGTCACAATTTAGACAAATTTGTGGATGTGGAACTTGTTTTTAAGGTGGCTGTACTAGTTTTTGCATTGTCTATGTAAACAAATAGTTTGGATTGAATGATAAAGAAAGCTACGTAATTTTTCCCTGTGAATCTTTAGCCAATACAGGTTAACAGTGGAAACATTGCTCTCCTGCATATTTAAAGAATTGACTTTATACATTTTTCTCTAAATTACTCTGACTGCATGAAATATGATCAGTGTAGTGAGTGTGTTTGAAAGAATTATTTTTCTCTCATTTGAGACCAGTGCCACAAAAACTTAATGCTGTCTGACTGAATGCAAACAAAACTACTGCGTCACAAAAATAGACTGCAGCTGTGCTTCTTGTTATGAATGGGTTCATTCCTCAGGGGTTATACGGAGTTTTTACAACAGTAAAACCCAAATGCTAAAAGACTTAAAAAGATGTTCCAAGAACAATAATAATCTGTATGCTATAAACAGATATAGGTAATGAAGATCGAGAAAGGTCTTTCATAAATACCGCTCAAGCACACTGCAACAGTGCACATGTATTACATTACATTGATATATACTGTGCTTTTAAAACTGGGGGCTAGCAGCTTCCTTAACCTCTAACCAAAACACACTCACGAATACTTTCATAAGAATTGTTACTTGAAGGGCAATGATTAAAAGGGGTTATAACCAGTTTAAGAAAATGAGAAAACAGCATAAAAATACCACAAAGACACCTTAGCAACAACACACACTCCTGACACAAACTCACTCTACAAACCTTCCAAATATGAACTGATGAGTCAACCGAATTCGACTGCATCTCTTAACCTTTCATCTCCAACATGCGAAGTACCACCTCTCATAGTGGGGTACAAATAAAGTGAGGGACGCTTACTAACAACTTAAATTACGATTATGTTAAATTAAAACATGATATTTAATACTTGCAAAACAATTCTTTTGATAACTCGTTATGAGTCATTATTTTTGCTATGAACAGAAGTAAAAACAAAAATATCAATAAATTTGTGATAAGCCCGTCCAATGTGAAATATCATCTAAGACTCAAAATGAGGAGCATTCCTCATAATGAGGTACACTTTTGAGGTATGCTCTTGTCACTGCGTTCATAACCAACATATCCTGCTGTCAGTAATATCCAAAACAAATTAATACTACAACAAACTAAATAATGCACAACTGTAACACAAATGTCGCATTTAAATGTATACTGCAACATTACTTAAAAATTTGTATAATACGTAAATTACTTAGGCTGTACAGAAGAAAGGCTTAAACATGGGCCTACGTCCTACAACGGTAAAAGTGCCGTAAACAAAACAATCTGGGAAAAATATCAATTAAAGTCCCCAGCAGCTGCGACAAAGGACAAATCTTTCCAAAGCAATGTAATTGTAAACGAAAGGGTTTCACTAACAACTATTTAGCTTTCTTCCAATTTAATGCTGTCTCATGTTCAGTTACAAAAAGCTTGACATGTCCTGCCTCATCACTCTTATTACCAATTTTAAAACCACAGGTACTTATTAATATGGTATATGTATCATACAGGACACAGTACCACTTCTTGTAATATGTACGAACATTTGACAAAAAACTAAATTCCACAACTTCTATTGCAACTTACCATCTTGGTTTCGCTAGCCACAACAAATGACCCTGCCTTATTCTGCACAGACACGTGGCAAAATGAAACTGATATCATTAAATTACTCAGCCGATCATCAAGAAGATTTTAAAATACACAAAAAGTATCGCCACTGATATGGCACAGGGCATTTTTGATGCTGGATAACGTCTACCTGTCTAATGAGAAAATCCTAGCACTTTCTTTCAAAAAGAAAAGCGGCAACTAATTTCATTCTAAAAGCATTTATTACAAAGTCCACTTTACAAACACATGCACATCACTGATTTTATTCTGTCATTCCTATTTCAACAACCAAATGGTAGTGTTAACACTGACTGTGCACATACTTATTTGTTTCTACCATTCTGATTTCAACAACCAAATAGTAATGTTAACACTAATTCTACTTTTGACCATTATACAGTCTACATTTGAACATCGAATGCCTTGAGCTTTTTTTCCTTATGCAGGTACAAACCCACAAGTATTTACTTACTGTTGTTGCCATATTAGTTTCCAACGGTGGATTGAACATCACAAAACATATAGTTCCTACATTGCTTACCGGTGTACTTAACAGCACTGATGGGGCTGACTCATGCCACATTTAATGCGTAGCTTACAAAAGGTTGGCTTTTGTTGTCATGGTAGCCAGTTTGTTTTGATCATTTTTTGTGAAATTATTACGAACCACAATGGCAGGTTATCCATGCCACTACATATAGGTAGCTTTACAAAACCATTGAGCAAGATGCACACAATTATATATCATCTGTGTATTTATATATAATTGTGTGTGTATGTAGACATGTATTTTATACTCACGCATGTGTAGTGTACATCCATGCTTGCATAGAAATGTATAGATATTTTATATACACACACACACACACACACACACACACACACACACACACACACACACACACACACATTTTAAAAAGAACCCTGACAAAAGGTTCACTTTCCTAATAATGGAAAACAGCCAGAATAAAAAAAAGTCCAAGAATTGTAAACGCATTTTTGATGCTGGATAACTTCAAAATAATAAATGTTAAATGTTAAAAATCACAAACTCAAATAATTTAACTAAGCAAGTAATGTTTAACTTAGTGACTGACAACAGAAAGGGGAAAATTAAATGCATGAGTCATGACACCAGATACTGACAACTGCAACACATACAGAATTGGCTTACTGTGATCACAAGCAGATACACAGTGTATGGCAAGCCAATTTTCTTGTAAAACTTAAATATGAACCTGATGTTACTCCACACTGAAAACTAAGTTGAGAAGGTACCTGGCAAAGTTCAGGTACTTTTTCAACTTAATTTTTAACAGTGGAGCTAAAACTTGAATGCAAAGTTACTGGCGCTTGTGGAAAGCACTCAGGTGGAACAGCATACAATTTCTAGCATCTTAGAGAGCACTCAGATGTAAGCACTAAGGAGCCCTGAGAAGGTACTTGGGGGTAATGAGATATATGGAGGCAGTCTAATATTAGCGCAGTAGACCACTCCAGCACTCAGGACAAACCTGTGGATATAACTTGGAGAGGCATGCAAGTGTAAAAAAAAATATTTGTTCAGGCACTGGCAGTCAAAAAAGTGAAAACACCTACACATGGTAACATAGCTGGGGATAGTTAACATCCTACACTAGTTTTCAGATGGGATAGGGATTATCAACTCCTGTTCCCAACTAATTTTATACTTCTCATGATCCAATGCTTTATCCAATAAAACATTCTATACAACCTGTCTATCATGCCTGATGCAATTCTATTGCAACTCCTGTTCTCCAGGACCCAGGAGATCAATAAAAGATATTTCCTCACATCTGGTAGGTACATCTTAAACTTCATAATCTATTGGGATAACCAATCATAAAGTGCCTTACTGGGCTGCTTTATTTTGAAGTTCCCTGAAAATACTTGCCAAGAAATCACTGCCACAACAGTTCACATGTATATAGGCTATCACACTTAAAGAAACTATGAATAATGGCCAATGGTGAAAAACCATGTATGAAGAAAGCCTAAGTTCCTCATAATTGTTATCTCTAAACTCTTCTTATGTGTCCACATGACCTCCTAGAGTTGAAAAAATAATTTTTACAGTGGTACATAATTCAGCAGGGTAAGCTCCTAGAATATTAAAAAAAATACACCCGTTCATACAGTTGAAAATCTGATATCCCCATTATTTGGCAATGTGAGATGTTTCCATTGAATTCTGTACTTGCTCCCAGCCCAAACAAAATGCAGTGTCATATTTATAATCTGCACCAGAATGTTCAATGATAGGGATCCTGGAAGACCCTGCACTTGGTAAAGAACCAAAGGGAGAACAAACCATATCAGGCCCTATACTTTCTGACAGAAGTCGAGATGTAATTTCCATTTGGACAACAGAGAATACATTTTCTCCAATAGAGTAGTGTAGTTAAGCTTCACTATTTAATGAACTGAATAAGAAAATTTGCAGGCCAATAGATCATACAGCTCTCTGTTAACAAAAGAGATTTTTTGCAAAGGGGGGAAATTGTAATCTCTTGAATGTTAATCCTGTAACCCACCAATGCACTAAATTCATTAAATAGTCCCTTCATTATTGGTTAATCTCTTTTGTGGTCTACCAGATACAGTAATAGGTCATCTACATATGATAAATTATATTCACTGCCTTGTAATTTATAACCCTCAAATAAAAAATGCTTGTATTTTGATTGTCTGCTATTTAAGATACATGGCAATTAAGACTGGGGAAAGGGACATCCCTGTGTTGTGGCTTTTTAAAGTGGTTTAGGACCAGAGAAGCAGCCTCCTGGTACAATATTAACAGTAGATCCTGAGTATAGATTGCAGATTATATCTATGTATATCTGGGGGTCACCCATCTTCTCCATAACCTGGAAGAGAAAATACCAATTCACCCTGTCAAAGAAATTTTTGGCAAAAAAGCTTACAAGGAGTAATAGACAATGTGACTTTTCTGCATTCTCAATTAGTAAAGCTGCCTTAAAGAAATTATCATATGCATTTTGGCCATAGATAAAACCTGTTTGATTTGTATGGATAATTGTATGGAGATGCTGTGCCATCAGGTCCAAGTTCGGCTACCGAAAATAATATGAGAATGGCTAAATCTCAAATGAAAAAGAGTGAAACAAAAAAGCAGTGAACAAGAACATCAATGAAAATAAATTCATCAAATGGCCATAGTTGGCCAACAACCAGGAAATAACACAATGCATATGGTAAGTGAAGGGAAACTGTTTAAATGTGCCCTATTCTCTACTGTACTGCAATCTCAGAGTTGGTATATATAATTTGGGAGTGTTGGGGCACAGCCTCCCACCTTGGTTGGTTTTGTTTGCGATGTTGGTCGACTATGGCCTTTCAATGCATTTTTTTTATGATGTCCTTGTTTGCTGCTTTTTTGTTTGGCTCTTTTCTGTTTGAGATTTAGCTGTTTGCATTTTATTGTTTTCGGTAGCCATGCCATCCTGGTTGTAATAACAGATGTAAAATTGTGTAATCATAGTTCAAGACTGATGCTGGTCTACAAGATCATGGGTGCCTGGTATCTTTTTCTTTCTGTATTATCAAGAAAACCAAAGGATATGATTAACAAGTTTAAGATAATCTCCCTAAGTATAAGCTTCTACGAGAGGTCCAACAACATTCCTCTCAACCTCTTGGAGCAAGAGATCTGGACAAAGCCATAAATAAAAGGGGTTAAAGGCCCAAAATAGGGAAATTTTAAATTATTGCACTTACAAACTTAGAAAGTTGACAGAATAACAGGTTTTGCATTAGTATGGATTTTCTGACAGGTACAAAGTCTGAAACTCAATGTCTGTCATTATATTCTAACTTCCTTCTTTAATGAGTTGCCGCTAATCTGCCAGAAAACCACAATTTTATGAAACTCAGACCAAAAATATGAGGCAAAAATCAATATTCTGCGAAAATCTGTACAGTTGAGAGGTGTGATTACTGTAATGCTTGGAGTCTTGGAAACGAGGGCCATGAACTGGCATACATTCTCCAACATGATAATCCCAGCATATTAGCAGTAATAGAAGCCTGGATCTCCTCTGATCTCAGATTCCCAGGGTACAGTAAAAATTGAGTACTTAAGACTAAACAGGAATTGTGGGAGATAATTACTTTTAATTTGCAATTCCATAACATTTAATGTAATTTCAGTAAAGTCACTCCTGGAAACTACATTTCTACATATGATACTATTAGAATTATCTGTACCTACAGGTAGCCATCAATGCATACAGTCATCCACCATGATTATCTTTCTTACTTAGAAACCTATATTGAAGACAAATGCATGATTTTGCTAGGTAATTGAAACAATCCTAGAATAGATAGGAATAGCCACACCACCAACTGTAAACTGATAGCGACTCTCTAGATCCTTAAAAAAATGGAACCAACTAGGGATAATGATTATTTTGATTTAATAATAACTAATAGCATGAAGGGAATAACAAAAGTTAATGTTGGCCCACCGCTGAGCAACTCAGGTCACTATGGCCTTTTATATAATATACAAATAGACTTTAGTAAAACCCCACTTCTAAGGAAACTATTTGACTTCAGTAAGATAAACTAATATTTTGGCATCTTTTGGAATCTTAATGAAGATGATCAAATGAATGCTGGATGTCGTACATTAGAAAACATTTTGGCTAATTCAGCTGAAGTCATATCTTTGCCTATGTTTTCTCAAACTAATGCAAACAAATGTCTTTATTGGTGGGGTAATAGCTTATGTAAATTGTACAATAGGAGGAAACATTGTTTGCAGAAATTTAAAAAATATTTCATGGTTTGAAATAAAACAAATTTTAACAACATTTAAAAAACCCTAACATTAAAAACTAAGACAACGTAAACTTAAATATGATGCTAGGCTAACAAATAACATTGTCAATAAGAAATCATTTTATAAATAAATTAATTTCAGCTCAAAACTTGCAAACCTATAAAATGTTTCTCTAAACTGGGATAACATCACTGATGCTACAGAAATATTTAATGTGCTCAATGTCTGTTTCTCTGAGTTGGCAAAGTACTCAAAATGCTGAGTCTTCTACACTACATTTTTACCTACTGGCTACAATTTCTGTTCAATTATTACGCACAACATAATCTTTAACTCTCTGAAAAAGATTGGTATTATAAAATCAATTGGTCCAGATAATATACCTGCCATAATATCATCTAACATTCAAAAAGAGTCATGTCCAATCTTACACAAAATGCTCAATAAATATTTTAAAAAATCCATAGTTTCTGACTCTTGGAAGAAGGCAATTAATACCACAATTTTCAAAAAGTGTAATAGGTCAGGAAATGGCAAATTACACACCAATTTGTTTGACATCTATAATTTGCAAATACTTCAAATGATGCTTATGAATCTCTTACTAGATAGAAAAAATACTGTAATAACATTGACTTATCTCAACATGGTTTTACTTCTAACTAATCTTGCTGAATTCTACAACCAAATTAGTCTTGCAACTGATCACAGTCTTTGCGCAGGGGTGGCAAAGCATTTGATAGTCTTCCTCATCACTCAATAGATACAGTGCTAAAGAAAGAATATTTGTGTAAAATCTTACCATGACTATATAATTCCTTCTCTTCTATATACTCCACTATCCATAACATGAGGGAATCTGTCACCGGCTGACTTGTATGTCCGGCCAGTATACAAAAGTCTAAAGCTGCAGTGAGGTATATGCGATGCCATACATCAGCAAATGTACATTGTCCATAAAGAGATATCGGGTATAATGCAGATGTCAGTATGTACCAACCTCAGACTGTATGCTGCAAATAGCATCAGCCTTATTTTAGGTAAGGAAAACATGCCTCCAGAGGCCAGGCATGCATCAGTGTGAAGGCAGGGGGGAAAGCAATACTGCAGCATATAGAAGAGAAAGACATCTATGGTTATGTTAAGATTTTGCACAACTATTTTATATCCTTCTATTCATATGCTGCAGTATTCATAACATGAGGGAGAGTACCAAAGCTCATGCAAAGGAAGAATTGGGCGGAAGAGCAAAGCATTCTCCACCAAGTCATGCAAAATAATTCTGGCAAAATCAGACCTGGACCTGGAAATGACATCTAGTTTATAGTGTTTAATGAAGGTACGAACAGAAGACCTGGTAGCTTCCTCCAGGATAGAGCAAGTGTCCAACCCTTTAAAGAAAGCTCCAGAGGAAGACACTGCCCTAGTGGAATGTGCCTTAACTGGAGAGAAGAGATTCTTTCTATTGGCAATATAACAGAAGGAAATAGCTTTTCAAATACAGAAGGAGATAGTCTGCTTTTAAGCAGGTTGACTCAGGGCACTTGGGTGACAAGAAATAAACAGGTGTACAGATTTACAAATAGGTTTGGTTTTGTTCAAATAGTATCTGATTTGCCTATGTACATCTAAGGTGTGCAGAATCTTTTCACTGGAGGATTGAGGAGAAGGGAAAAATGTTGGAAGGTTGATAGACTGATTGAAAGATAACTCATTAATTACCTTAGGCATAAAATAGGGATTAGTGCGTAAGGAGACTCTATCCCTATGGAAGACTGTGAAAGGGAGGAAGACATCAGAGCTTGTAACTCAGATACCCTTCTGGCAGAAGTAATGGCCATGAAAAGAACAGTTTTTCAGGTCCAATGTTGCAGAGAAGAGGAACTTGCTGGCTCAAATGGGGCCAGGGTAAGTTTCCCTAGCACAAAATTGAGATCCCAAGGAAGAGGAAGAGGTTCCCTTGGTGGTCTGATGTGAAGGATGCCTTTAAGAAGAGCTTAACTTCCAACCTGGAAGCTGAGGGGGGAGACATAGGCAGGCAGACATGGACAGATATCAGAAAGATGGGCTTTAACTGAGGAGAAGCACAGCCCACTCTTCAGCAACTAACACAGATAGGACAAGACGATTGGGGCATCCACTGACAGTGGTTAAGTCCTTTTTGAGACACCAGATGGAAAACCTCTTCCATTTGGAAATGTAGGATTTCCTCGTTGTGGGTTTTCTGGCCTCCTGCAGAACCTGAAGCACGTCCTTAGGAAAAAAGGTATCTGAAGGGAATTAAAACCATATTACCTGCAGAGTCAGATTTAGGGTTGACATCTGTGGGTGTTCTGGTGTTCTATTGTTCTGTGTGAGTAGGTCCATTCTGTGTTGTAACTTGTGGTGATTGCCCTTGGCTAAATGCAGGAGGAGGGGGAACCAATGCTGTCTTGTCCAAAAGGGGGTCACCAGCAAGATTTTTGGTTCCGACCACTGGATTTTCAACAGGACCTTTTGGAGAAGTGGGAAGGGGGGAATACATACAGAAACATCTCATTCAAAGAGAAAGATAGAGTGTCTACCTTCCATGACAAGGGATGTAGGACCCTGGCACAAAATTTGGGAAGTTGTCTGTTCATGGAGACGGCAAAAGGATCTATGTGAGGTATAACCCATCAATGCACCATGTCCAGAAATATATCCCTGTGTAACAGCCATTCATGGGATTGAGTCATGGACCTGCTGAGTGTGTCTGCCACAACACTCTGTGTTGAGGAAATGTAGACACCATGAAGGGAGATTTGACCCTGCAAAGATACTCTCAGGCCTGTAAAGCCAGTCTGTAAGGTTGATAAGATTTTGTCCCTCCCTGTTTGTTGACATACTAGATGACTATGGTATTGTCTATGAACCACCTTAGGACTCCTGGAGAAAGCATATGCTTGAAGATTTGGAGGGTGAAAATCAAGGCCCTCATCTTCTTTACATTGATTTGCTCCCTTGTTTTGCTTAGAGACCAGGCACTTCTGACCTTCCAGGATTCCAGTGCTGCTCCCCATCCTAAGTCTGAAGGATCTGTGTACAGCTCCTGACTGGGGAGAGGTGGTTGTAAGGGTAGACCTGGGTTCCTTGCAACTTGAAGTATCCATCAGTTTAACTCCTTTTTCAAGCAAGGTAGGAGTGGGATAACAAAGTCCAGAGGATGAGAGTGTTGCATCCAAACTGTTTTCAAGAACCACTGGAATTTTCTCATGTGTAACTTGGATAAAGGGAGCATTGGGATCATGCAGGCCATGAACCCAACAGGGGTAGAAACTCCCTGGCAGTTAGGGATTGGAGGAGCAAGAGGTTCTGGAAGTAGGAAGCTAGGGTCAGGACCTTTTCTGGAGGTAAGGAGGCTAGCATCCTGCCTGTTTGAATCCTGCAGCCAAGGAAAATGTGGTATTGGGAAAGGAATCAGGAAGATTTTTGATAGTTGATTGTGAACCCTAGACTCTACAGGAGAGACACCATGAAGGAGAGATTCTCCTGAAGGGTGTCTGGAAATGGGGCTTGGACGTGTAGTTTATCTAGGTAAGGGAAACTATGTATGCTCTGTACTCTGCAGTAGGCTATGACAGAAGCTAAGCATTTTGTGAAGACCCTTGGAGATGTAGACAGTCCAAAGGGCAAAGCACAGAACTGAAAATGTGAGGAAGCAATAGAAAAGTGAAGAAATTTTATGAACCAAAGGTGAATGGGGATATGAAGGTAGGCATCTTTGATGTCTAATGACACCATAAAGGCCTGGGGAAGAATGAGAGGAAGAAGGGTGGGTAATGATAACATACAAAAGGTGGGAACCTTCAGAAAGGTATTTAGGTGGGAAACATCTAGAATGGGCCTCTAAGGGCCATCCTTTCTGGCACTAGGAGCATCCTGGAGTAAAATCCTTTTCCAACTTGGCAGGGTGGGACTTTCTGAATAGTGCCTTGAGAAAGCAGGCTGGATATAGCCTGGGGAAATATTCCAATAGTTCTTCTGGAGGTTGTTGGATGCCGCTGAAGGAGGGAAGGGTTTTCCACACCATGAAATATCCTTGTCTGATGATGGATAGAACCAAGTGTCCTGGGTTATCTGATTCCAAGCAGGTAGAGAAAGAGAGAGGTGAAGGACAAAGCACTTAATGGGCCTAGAGGTGGGTAATCACAGACTACCTGGTGTAGCCTGAAAGGGTTGTTTCTGGGTGGGAGTAGAAGAAGCCGATTTAGATGGTACTTATTTCTTAGAGTCTCTCTTACTGTTGGACGATTGTGGCCTGGATGTTTTTCTGACAAAGGTGGTTTTGGTAGGATAATTCCTCTGGACCTGGAGACAGGGGAAACAAAAATATGTTTTAGCTCTTGCAGCTCCTTGCTGTTTTCTTGTAAAGATTTAAAAAGCTGCGCAGCCGAGGTACGAAACAGGGCGTTGTTGTCCAGAGGGGCATCCATGATCTTTGCTTTAATATCATCAGGCAAAGGTTGGAGCCTGAGCCATGAATACCTCCTCAGGACAGATCCAGATGCAGCTGCCCTCGCTGAGGCCTCCACTGCATCATAACTGCACTTAATGGAGTGCCTGGTAACCTGGGCCGAGGAATTAAGAAAAGAGGAGTGGGAGAGCTTAGTCTTGGTGGGAGAATCAGGGAGCTCAGATGGAAGCTTTCCTGCATCTGATAAAAGAGCTAAGGAATATTTGGCTATATGAGTTTGATAATTAATTGCCCTGAAGGCCAGAGTAGCAGAGGTATATATAATTTTTCCTAATCTCTCCATGACTTTGCTCTCCTTAGCTGATGGAAGCAAGGACGCAGAAGGCAGCAATTTGGATGCCTTGTCTGCAGACACTGAAATGGTAGCAGGGTCTGCTGAAGAGCATTTGAATAGGAATTTGGAGTCCTCAGGCACCTTATAAAATCTATCTGGGCTCTTTGGAACTGGGGGTTGGGAATCAGGGCACTTTGAAGCAGCTGCAAAAATGTCTAAGAGGGCTGGCAGAGCAGGCAGTATGACAGATGGGGAGGGGGAATCCATCTGTAAGAAGTTGTAGTACCTATTTTTGGATATCAGACACCTGGCAACAGTCCCACTTAAAGAACTCTCTCATCTTCAGGATAACTTCCATCCACTGGATTCCTCTTCTCATGAGGCATAACCCAAAAGGGAAGAGATATGGGCTGAATAAACCAATGATTCATCTCCTGATGACTCATCCTCATCTGAGGAAATCTTCTCAGAAGTCCTTTTTAAGGAAGTAGAGGGAGGAAAAGCAGAAGAAGGGAGAGACAAAGCTGAGGTCTGTTGTAGGGCCCTAAAGGAATTGGACAGGCCTTGAGAGAAGGCCTACCAATCCGGTGTTTGTTCCTGGGGAGCAGGAGAAACATGTTTAGTCCTTTTTTATAACCTCCATGTAATGGAAGGTGGATAGGCCAAACATTGGCCTGCACTCCACAATGTTGGTAGGAACATCCGCCTGCATGATGATCTGGGTGACGCCACATGGGCCTTCAGTAATAACAAGATGTGGTTCCCACCCTATACCCCAGTCAGAGGCCTGGCATTCCCTCACGGATGTGCTGGTAGGGTCCTTCATGGCCTCCATTGCAGTACCCATCAAAGGAACATCTACTGATACTGGGATTGCCTCCGGGCCCACATTGGCCTCAAGAGGGATGTCCAGATCCAAGGGAGTAGCAGGAACATCAGGCCATGGCTTTTTGACCTTTTTAGGTTTCGGCTCATCTGAAAGGCATGACACCACCTCAATATCATGTGTGAGACGCTTAAGGCATTGATTCTCAAGATATACTTTCAGGGGAAGCTAAATGGCTGCAGAGGGTTTTGGGTATGAAGACCTTACAGATAGCACAGGCGGAATGGTTGTGGTCTGGGCCTTGGCAAATCAAGCAAAGGCTGTGAGAGCCCTTATGTGGAATCTGCCTTTCACACTGACACTTGCCCTTCCTAGTTTGACATGTAATCACAGCCAAATACAGTAGCCAAGATATTAAAGAAAAAGCCCCAACGGGGTATTTATCTAAACCAAAGTTCAGAACTTGACTGATGAGCATGGCTGGAGCAGGCAATCAAACAGGTAGCAGAAAAGTTCGGAGGTCGGTATGTGCTGCCGTCCACTTTATACCCGATGTACTTTTGCTGAGGTGCAGTGTCGCACGTCCCTCACAATAGCTTTAGACTTTTGTATACTAGCTGGATGTATGAGTCAGCTGGTGGCAGACTCCTTCATGTTATGGATACTGCAGCATATAAATAGAAGGACATCTACAAATACAATTCCTGCTTGATTGATTGGATTAACAACTAGCTTACTAGAAGAACCCAATGTGTCACACATCAAAGTACTGTATCATAATACTTACCTGTTGTTTCAGGTGTACATCAGGAGGTTGTATTAGGGCCTGTTTTATTCAACTTGGTGCTCTCAATCAGTCCTATTAACAGCCTTTACTGGTAAACTACATACACTGACAAGTGCAAGATAGGGTGTATAACTGCCTCTGAAGAAGACTTGTGCTTCAATCAGATTTTAAACACATTTTCTCAATTGGCAAAAATGGTGATTTTATAATTCAGTCACTAGAAATGTCAGGTTATATACTTTGGTAGTCCATAAACGTTTTAAACAGATGTCTAAATTTGACAACCTAATCCTTGAAGAGGCATCTACATATAAGGATTTGGGTATTTGCGTATCATCAGACTTCTTTTGAGGATCATATGAATTAAGTTAGAAAGAAAGCTCTTATTCAAATGGGTTTAATATTAAAATCCATGAGTTTTCTTGAAGTCATGATAACCTTCACAAATATTAAAAAAATTCCCATATACACATTGGTGGTTGATGCCCATAAAGCATTTGATAGAGTGAACATGACTTTTTTACTTCAACTTTTACCCTACTTTGGGTTCCCTAACAAATTTATTCAAATAATTAAAATACTGTATGAAAACCCTTATAATAACCTATACATAAACAGAACTTTATCAAACACAAGACAATGATGCCCTTTATCCCCCTTCTTATTCAATCTCTACCTTGAACCGCTCTTCCTGTACATTAAACAGAAAATATATCATAACCCACCATCTCTCTTTAACTCTAAAATCTTTTACACAGCTTTCGCTGATGATTTAAACATTTACTACACCACCCCTAGCTCTGACATACCTAAATTACTAAAAGCAATTGAATATTATCGAATTATAAACTTAACTTAAAAAAAAAGACAATATTTTCCCTTTAAGTCCTCCCAAACTATTATCGTTATTCCCATTTTTAGACCCAATTAAAATAAAAGACTCAACCAAATATCTCGGGATTATGTTTTTTCCAAAACAAAAGAGATTTTTACCTAAATAATATACTGAATAAATGGAATATGATAATGCTTGACTGTAACAGATGGAACAATCTCAAAATACCATTCCTAGCCATGGTCTCGATAATCAAAATTAATATTCTTCCCAAAGTTATTTATGCATTTATAACCACACAAGTGGTAATACATAACAAATTCTTCAAACAAATACATACATTTCTGGTCAAGTTCATTTGGGAGCACAAAAAAATCAAGACTATCATAACAAAAATTATCTCTACCAAAACTAAAAGGGGGACTAAATCTACTGGATTTTAAACTATACTATACCATTATCAATAGTAGCAGAATACTAAAGATAGCAGAATATGCCCCTTCACCCAACAAATGATCTCCAGTTTGGCTGATGATATAACTATATCAAATCTCTAGAATTTAATCCTAGAGCTCTTCCTTTTCTAACCAAAAAAGATATTACAGCTTGCAAGATCATTGACCCTCTAAAACACTTCATCATCACACTTCAAAAGTTGTTCATTTCCTTTGATCTTGGGCCAGCAATGGACACCCTTCAACCAATCCATAATAACCCAAACCTAAAAATTAATAATTTAACGATAAATCTCAACAACTACTCTTTATTGCAAGACTTGAGAATTCGAGATCTCTACACTTACTACAACTACACAATTCCAGAACTGAGATCTCAACTTAACTTACCAAAATCATACACAATTATCTTGAGACAAATCAGAGAAGTATGTTCCAAACACCTTCAAAATACTAAATTAAACAAGGTGGATATAAACAATTGTGAAACCCTATGGAATACAATGCTATCCAGAGAAGAAACGATATTCAACACGTACAAATTAATATCTGAGATTAAATTCCAAGACAATATACTCATCTCTATTGGTTTAAAAGTAACTCATCAATAAATGAACAACAATTAAACCAGGCTTTGACCTTAACACTTAAAGCATTACCATTGAAAAAGTTAACATGCACACAACTTATGATCAAAAACAATGCTTATCTTACCCCCTCAGCAGTACACAAATTTAACTCTTCTAATTCACCAGACTGTCCACATTGTAAATCACAGAAAGCAGATCTAATCTGTGTGTTTTGGAGCTGTAAATGCATATTTAAACTATGGAACTCATTAAACATCCAACTACAAAAACAAGGCTATGAAAAAGCAACTCTTACATGGGAATTCACACTACTTCACACCCCCCCCCAAGAATATTCAATAGTCAAGTGAACATGCATATCACATTATTCCTATTAATGAAACTATACATAGTATCCAAATGGGAAGACAGACTGAATGTAAACTGGGCTGAATTCAAAAAGATGTCAATCAAACACATGCTAGCTCATAAATGGGTAACTGATGTGAAAATAACATTGTTAAGAAACTAAAAATATGGGAACAGGTATTTAACATACTGCTAGCTAAATCCACCTGCATTAACATAAAGACACAGGCATTTATGCACAAATATATACCTTTAACATACACACAGATATGTAACAACAAGAATTCACCACAACAGGGTAAGCTCAATAAATGGATGTAATATAATAGTTGATGGCACTTCTGTACAGCTGTAAATATTGTTGTTTCATGTTGGTGTATAGATAATGTTCACCGATAATTCTTTACCCAGTATATTATTATATTGTAGTTCTTGCTCTGTTTTTGTTTTTCTGTACATTGAAAAATTAAAAAAAAAAATCCATACGTTTAATAGATCAGTACAGTCTTGGTACTCTTTTTAAAACATACATCAGAACTATTCTGGAATATAACACTTGTCATATTTAAACTAGACATCAATTAAACAGAACTGAGTCAGTTCAGAGGAAATATATTAAAAGAATGCCATTCATAATGGATTTGCATTATTCTGAGAGATGCAAAAAATTAAATCTATTCACCTCTCACTACAGGCATTTCCATGGTAAGGCTATCACTGCATACAAAGCACATAAGGATGAATTGCTACAGTCGGAATTTAATTTTCATTTGTTATCCAATTTTCACACTCACAAATATAAAAATATTAATTTCTATGTTGAGCATAACAGAACAAGTATGAGGATCAAATTTCTCACACAATCAATCTCAAGGATCTGGAATAAAATTGCACATCCTATACCACTAATGGGGAATTTAAACTTATTCAAGGAAAATTTAGACAATCGACGGAAGAAAAGTGTTTCATGCTTCATTAAATGAGCCAGTGCTCCTTGATGGCCTCTAGGCCTGAACAATCTGCACTAAACATATGAAACTACGATTTTAAAGTAGATTTGAAATGTTTAGAACAGTTAGCGCATAGCAATGTACATTAACAATGAGAAAGTTGAAAGAAATGGATTATTAACCAGGGACATGGGAGCAGGAAAGAGAACTGGGAACAAAAAAGTAAAATGTGAAGTGGGGCAATTACTTGTGGACAATTTTCACAGTGAGTGTCCATATAAAGAAGTTTCCAGAATGAATGCACCATCTATGGCTGCCATACACAATAACCCTGAACTTTTGTTAAGGAAGTAACACAGTCACTGGCAGATTCAAACAGTAGATAGTGCAATAGGCTTCTTCTTATCAATCCTTGCCAATCCTTTCATTCTTAAAAAAGAAGAAAAAAGAACATCTAAAAGAAAAGAGCATCATCAGAGGGCACTACCTTTATATGAAACCCCTCCATGGTTTTGTTCATATCTATGTCCTAAGAGGGACATCTCAATAATCACTGTTGCTACTCCTGTTGTTCTTGCCTAAACCAGGACCATCTTCACACACAGTGTGAGTAACAGCATCTGATTCATTAGTGTATCTCTCTGATCCATCTGATCCAGTAAACTCTTTTTTTACTGTGACTGGAAATCAAATTGCCATATTGTTGATTTGCATTCAACACATCCAAAATGTCATCCCATGTTTGCTGCCTGTCTTCTGCATCACTTAGGGGGATCTGTTTCTGTATCACTTCACTTTTCTAGGCCAAACTTTGGTAATTCAGTGGGTGATTCTCTAATATGCCTATCCTCTTCCATGTACAAATTTTTGCTGTGATGTTTTTGGGGTCGAGAAGGCATTATACTTTGAGACAGCAGTGGGTTGGTGTCCATACAAACTGGTGCCTGTCTGCTAGTGGCCTGCCATCATTTTACTATATCTTTCATTACTTCCATGTAGAAGTGGACAGATACCACCACAGACTGATATCAAATCATTAACTACTGCCTCTTTTCTTCCCATATTAGAATTAAATTGAAAATTTTACTGGTACAAAAAAAAAAAAAAAAAAAAAAACTCATCCACATGTCAGCATTAAATATTTATGTATGGCAACCTGCCCTGTCTAGTCTCCTTTCCATAGAAACTGTGTAATTTTACAATCATGTGCGCAATTATGTGATTGCTGGAAGGAACTTATCCATTTTATGGGCCTAATCCATGTGAGTATCGAGACCTAAAATCTATATGACTGACCAGAACTCTATTAGAAGAATTGGATCTGCATCATCCATCCCTTCAGTCAGGTTGATGACATAGAAATTCTCCTACTGTTATCTATACTCCAGCTCCTCAAACTCTTGTAAGGTATCACTGGACCATCATAACTTCTTCAGCTTGCTCTTACATTATTTATTTCTGTCCTAGGGAAGATATGTGGTGGTCCACTGAACTAATATTTAATTTAATACTTTCCATCTCAATAATTTATCATCCATAGATAACCAGGTAAATGCAATATTTGCAGCACATGTAGGGGGAGGGTGAAGTTGGAGCAGACTTCTCAAGGTGACAAGCAATGGGCTGAAAACATGACTCGTGAAATGTCACAGCATATTTCTCCTTAGTATAGGACAATTTATTTATTTATGTATGTAAGCATGTATGCATGCATCTGTTGACTGGATAGAACACTGATCCAATGGACCATTTTCAGGGCCAACCTGGGGTTTACAACCAGTAAAAATACTATATAAATAGTGGGTTACACAAAATTTACATACAAATCACAGAAAAAACAAAACATGATTCAATGCAGCTTTGTAAATCTACATAATTATACAGCACAAGGAAAGACATTGGGTTAAGTGATTACACAGGGAAAAACATTTATTTTTATAAGCATATATATCTTACATAATGAATCATATACTACCCTAAGACATCTCATGGAAGAAGAGAATTTGGGCAAAATAATTACGATAACACAATGAAATAAGAACGTCAAGAAAAGCGGAAGTAAGAGACAGAGTTTTGAAGTGAGTAAGAGAGAAGGATCTAAGAATATAAGGAGGCAGCACTTGTTCTGGAATTTTCTGTGCAAATAAGGGAAGCTTTCTTTCTTGGCCAGCTTATATAACAGGGTACCCAGTAAGATGGATGCTATTTATGCTATTGGCAATCATTTGGCTTTTGAGAGGGATTGCTTCTAGGTCCAAGGATGTCAATGTCCCCCGTTAATCAGCCCTCATAAGTTCAATCATTGAGTATAATGCCCCTTTTGGCATGTATCTGTCCAGACACATGCATCAGCTGAAATGCCCACAGAGACACCTTACAAAAAGTATCCTAGCCTTACACAATTAGTCCTACATGGGCCTCCTCAAAGCCCTGTCAGTTTACTCTGTGTCTGGTGTACAAGGCATCCTTTGACCCAATACTGTTGTAACTTTTACACATCACCAGGTCAAACAGCATCAGAAATACTCAGTACAGGGATCTTAACCTTGTCTGCAACATCAACAGAACGGTTTGGAGGGGCAAGTATATCTCACAGAGACCTACATAAAACAAAGCTCATCCCTTTCCATATTCAAGCACGACTTGGATCTATGGATGGGAAATAGGAAATGTATCCCAACACTCCCCCTTGTACTCCTGATGGATAGAGGCAGTTTCTAAATGTTTTAACCCATGCTTGGCCCCTTCAAAATACCCATGGTATGGCCCCACTTATTAAAATTAAAGTAATATAAATAAATAACTATATCCCCCGAAGGGGTAAGAGTAATCTAAACACTAAATGGGATACGTAAGCCTAAGCACCAAATGGGAAATTTAACTAGGCTTAAAATGGCCCACAAGGGCAATTAGTGTTGTACTAACCTATGAATACATGAGAGAGAGAGTCAGTGTAAAGAACCAAAACTATTGTGAGGCCTGGTTTGTAAAGCACTGCAGTTCTTTTGTGTTCTGGAAAGAGTGAGTGTAAGATTATATTCAAGCTGAGGTATGAGAAATCCTTTCCTTATTGCTACCCTGGCTACTAGAAAGAGGAAATGGGAATTTGGTTTCAGGATTAGAAAAATAATATGTTAATTTTTACTACTGTGACCTGGATATGATGTTAAAAGTAACAGTAGGGTTTAACCAGATCCCAAGGAATCTTTAGTTGGGGTTGTTTCTAGTAATTGTTTCTGGTTGTAGAAAACTGAGCAGGAGCTGTAGTGTTTAGAGATTTTTGTGGGGTCCCAAAAGCATTTTGTTGTGACACTGAGTGTTAGGTTGTGTGCAATTAGCTAGTTACTTGGACAGGCTAGGTCAAATTCTTTTATAATCACAGGGAGACTTGCAGATGAGCATGTCATTTGTGTAAAGTAAGACTGGGAGAAGGTAGGTTTCCCAAGGGAGGTTGTTGACAAAATGGAGACAATACCAGGAGAGAGTTTTGAACCTTAAAGGACACCTTTATAGATATAGGCAAGTGAAGAGGATGTTGATCCAATTGTACTTTGAAGTATCTGTCAATCAGGAGATATTTGAACCACTGGGATGCTTAGGGCAGATGCTGGAAGAAGTAAGATATTTTAACAGAAGTGACTGGCTGACTGTGTCGAAGGCTTTTGCTAGGTCCACAAAAACTACAACTGTTCGTAGCCCTTTATCTCTATTTTTATGGATATTGTCTGCCAGAGTGTAAAGGGCAGCCATGGTGCTTCTTCCTGCCCAGAATGCATGCTAGTGTTATTGAGCAAGTATTCTGTAAGTTTCTAAGTGGTTGGCTAGTTTATTTATTTAGTTAAAATTTGTTGGCAGGGGTAAAATACTGATCACATTTGATCAATTTCAGTCTCAGCCTGGGGAAGGTATAATAAAAGTGTAAAATACACAACGAGTAATCAATTAGCTATGGTAAAACATAACGTGGAAGATCATAATGTGAATAGTAGGTAATATTAATAGAAGATGACACAGTTGTCTACAGTTGTTTACAGTTCTGGCAAATTCAATTCCAGTGATTCCCAAGGCACTTCAAAGGATTCAGAAAAATTACCAAAGATAATTCTGGTAACCCCATTTTGGCCCAGGCAAACATGATTCTCCCTTTCAACTGAGTTGGCAAAAGGCAATTATCACAAACTTCCTCACAGACTGGATCTGCTCAAGCACTTGGAAGCATACAGCTGCACAGGATGACGTGTAGCAGGCATTGCACTGTAATTGCCAACTAATACAGGGAGGATATTAAAAGCATGCAGAAATTGTGCTATTATTTGACTGACAGCTACAATCCATGGCTGTCACTTCCCTCTCCTAGCATCATAAGATGATAAGGCCAGGAAGAATGATTGGGCAGCAAAGAATAAACACTTGTTGGTTACACATGTGGGGAAAAAGGGAAAAAATATATCTTAAATATATATATATATATATATATATATATATATATATATATATATATATATATTAAAACTATATCTTGTTAGCTATTTAAAGGACTATGATTTTATGGTTTATATGAATCTGCTACAGATGCCCAAATATTACTATCTTGTGACACACCTACTCTCTGCCATTTGCTCAAAAAAGCAAGAGCTCCACCTACCATTAGACCAATCTCCCACTCATATGTAGTCCTCCTAACACACAATTCTATAAAACTGTATAGTGTTATCAAACCAAATTCTAAACCTAAAAGCCCACCCAGTTCCTAACCTGAATCCTTTTTAGCTTACCCTAAAATCTAAAACTCCACTCCCCCTCCATTACTCTAAAGTGCACAATCACGCCATTAAGCGGAAACTCCAGCCACCCTCGCTAAACCTGAATTCCCTGATTACTCCCTAACCCAAAAAGTCTCCTTCTACTAGTAAACCTACAACTCTCTTCCTGCATCCCAACCTTCAAATTCCCTTTTTGCTCCCTGAATTTTGCACTCCTTACCCTGGTTCTTAGCCATAACTTCCCCTCTCCACCGCTGCTTTACCAAACTAATATTCAGGTTTGAGCATGAGCAAAATATCTGAGTCCCTGGCTTTGAGACACACTGGGAAATCAAGTTGTATATATATATATATATCACTAATGCATACATATTAGTCTAGATCAAGTAATAAAAAACATATAGTGCTATTTTTTTTTTTTTTTTTTTCAGTCATTCATTGAGTTATTAGTGATCATTGAGAAAGGTTGCAGTTTTGAAATGAGGAAATATGATAGTAGAATAAAGATAGTAGATTAGTCTGAGGTTATTCCATAATTTGCCTACTGAGTTAGAGAAAAGGCAGTTACGCGCAGAGTTTATAATTCTAGTTGTTTTGACTTGTAGCTTTTGGCGGGGACGCAGTTGTTTCAAGTTATTATAGGGGGTCAAGAGGTTACTAAGAGCAGGTGTCTTTGCTGGTTGATATAGAATGTTATGTGTTATTAAGAGTTGTTGATAGATAAGTTTGTTAGGAAGTTCCAACCAGTGTAAGTGTTTCATATAGTAGGGTTGAGATAAGATGTGATTGTGCTATATATATATATATATATATATATTGGTCTACTTCATATGATTGAATTTTCATTTGACTGACATTTATTTGACCAAGACTATATAACCTAAAGTTCATAACGCTGAAAACTCACTTGACTGACACTGACACCATACAATGCTAAATTTCAGCATAGTAGTGACAGTGTGTATAAGGTAAGTAAAATCTATATGCCCATTTCCCGACTGTAGTGTAATCCTGAAGTTAGTATATATAGTCGGGGGGGAACAGCAC